>NW_027096718.1:0-60000 GCF_019320115.1 Miscanthus floridulus | reverse complement strand
AGTGACGGCGGTGAAGGCTGGTGGAGCTTCTCGTCGCTCACAGCGCTCCCTCTAGATCGGACTAGGGTCAGACTCGATGGGGAACTGGTTGCTATAGTGAACCTCGTGTTTTGAGCCCTAGCTCCCACCTCCTTTACATAGCGCTACGCGACGTGGGCCCACTAGCCAGGAGAGTGGCTGGGCGCTCCTGATCAGGACGCGAGTCAAGGGTTCAATTAGCCGTTGTGCCAAATTGGTGGAGATCAACCTAACATTCTCTCCCTTGATCTCACCTTATGTCTTATACTTAAACTTACTTTATCTTTTTCTTATTTCATCACAGATCAGTGTATAGAGCGTGCCTCATTGTCACGGTCAGTTGCCATTAGATTTAACAGCTACAATGCATCTTTCTGTTTTAAAACAGATACTCAACTAGGCCCTTAGTATCCAGAAATCATAGGCTTTTCCGTAAACCCATGTCGACTGTGTGTTCTCTGAACGCACTGGGTGGTAAGCCTTTGGTAAGCGGATCCGTAAGTATTTACTCGGTACTTATGTGCTCAATACTTTCAAAATGATTCTAGATTTTCTCCTTTACACCATATAACTTATTGTTAATGTATTTGACAGCACACTTGACCTATTGTCTTAGGAGTTAACTTACTTTAAATGGTTATTGCTGTTGTCTACCATTGTTAAATCCGAGTACAAATTCCCTTAACCTCCTTTTGCCTATTCCTTAAGCCTCATGACAAGCTATACTATGGTATGCATCATTGATGACACCACAACTATTTTTTTGGAGCTTTTTCACAATAATACTCCAACTACGAGTGTTAACAACAACTATGGATTTTACTACACATCTCGCTAAGACTTAACATTTGTACCCTCAACTATTTGTGAGTACTTGTTCTTTCTTACTCAGCATGAGGCCTATGATACTTTACAAAATTGCAAGACATTCTCAACTCTATTTCAGTGATCTGTATCTAGACTAGACTTCTGCCAAAATATCTCGAATACGTAAACTACGTCAGGGTAAGTTCTTACTTATACTTGTACACTCATCAAGCTTTCAACAGCTGAAGCATATGGAACCATTTTTATTTGATCGATCTCATATTGGTTCCTAGAACACTTAAAGTTTTCAAATCTATTACCCTTGACTATAGAAGCAAGCGTAGGTTTATTCGTGTGCATACTTTATTTCTTTAGAATCTTTTCTAAGTATGCCTTTGCGATAGTCCTAATACCCCGTTTTCTTCTATCTCGGTGAATAACGATTACTAAAACCAATGACGCTTCACCAAGATCATTCACATTGAAACTTGAGGACAAAACTTTTTCTTCTCCAATGACAGATTAACACCACTACTAGTGAGTAGAATGTCATCTATTCACAGGATATGGAAATGAATTTTCCATTCTAGAACTTTGCATAAATGCTATTGTCCTTCTCATTTTCTTTAAAACTCAAACTCTCTTATTGTTTTCATCAACTTCAAATACTATTGTCTAGAGACTTACTTTTAACCCATAAATGGATTTCTACAGGCGACATCCCATATGTTCTTTTCTTCCACGACAAAACCTTTGGGTTGTGCCATGTAACCATTTTCATACAAATCCCCGTTGAGGAATGCCGTCTTTACATCCATCTGATGTAACTCTAAATCGTAATGTACCAATAACACAATTATGATTCTAAAAAAAATCCTTGCATGAGATTGGAGAGAAAACTCTCATCGTAATCTATTCATTCTCTTTGCGTAAAGCCTTTTGCTATAAGTCATGCTTTATATCTTTCCACATTCCCTTTGTAGCCACATTTTGTCTTGTAGACCCTTTCACAGCCTACTATTTTGGTTCCATTAGGATTTTCTTCTAAGTCCCAAACATCGTTGGTATTCATCGAATTTATTTTAACTTCCATAGCTTCTTGCTATTTAAACGAGTAAACGCTTCTCATGGCTTCTTCAAATGAGGTGGGATCACCCTCCATTTAATTTTTTTCACTAACATAGACTTCATAGTCATCAGAAAACTGGTTTACTAATTCTTTTAGACCTTCTGGGGCCTCAGCTACTGGCACTTTCATATGGGGCTGTTGTTGCTCTTCATTGCCAAGAGACAATTGATTCTACAGGCTCCTGTATTACAAGATCCTTGTTTACATTATTCATCTTCTTCGAAGGGCTAACAACAAGTGTTGTATTAGTCATACAACATCAATAGGTATTGAGAAACTTGTTGTTCCTGAGTCACTGGAGTAGGCACGCAGTCCCTCTTCTCTTCAAGTCTTAGGTCTCTACATACCTCTACATACCATGCTCCCCAAATCTTCTCATCTTTTCTAAAGATAGTGTATCTTCAAATATCTTATTTTGGGTTTAATCTGTTAAAACCTCATATGGCGCTTTAAGCACCACCTCAACATCTTTGAGGCTGACTACGCTATCTTCTTGTCGAAACTTTAAAAGGACTAGGAATTTAGCTATTTTTCTGCTTAGAGGTGTCATTGTTGTGACCGTTGTACTCCTCTAACGATTGCATTCATCTTAATTAATCTTTATCTCACTCTTAATGAAGAGTATCTTTCTTAATTGATCTTTTTCTCACACTTAATGAAGAGTATTTTTCTTAATTGATCTTAGTATTCTTCCCCTCGAAATATGGCATGAACTTTACTGACATAATTTCGAGAACTATTCAGAAAACCTATGAACAAGGAGACACTTATAACTTCATTCACATGATTATGTCATGTAAACAAAGTTATTTCTTGATCTGTTTAGGAGTACACTTTCCTTATTTCACTTTAAGAACTCAACGAGGTCTTTCATTAGCAGTACTTTTGCAAGTGACGCTTGCATCTTTTCTTATCTTTTGGTTAGTATTGACCATGACGATGCATTTCTATTATGTCACGGTCAATACTAGGATAGCATAAGAGCTACCCAAACTTCTCTCACTATGTGGAATACAAAACATGTGAATCATCACAAAACTTCTCCCGCCATGCAAGATGGACTAGCATAAGTACTATGCCAAATTTCTCCCCATGTGGGATAAATCTATATACAAATACACATGCTTAATCTAACGTTGGTCAAATTAGACATGCATGTTACTTATTGCAACTCTTATCATAAAGACATTCACTTATACTTTGTTTTTCAATTAAATCTTCCCGTTGATTCTAGTTTAATTAGAAAATTAATAAACTAACAAAAAATAGTCCTAAATTGGCTTGACTCAAGCCTTTTCATTCACATAGCCTAGCATTGCAGCCCGTTGGCATGTGGCCGAGTGATTTTGTCGGTTAAATAAATAAGGTGCTTCTACATCAATTCTACATCACCGTTGGACAGAAAATAGAATTAATGCATAAAACTCATAAATCAACTTGAAATACATATAACTACTCTTCAAAATTAAATTATCCTATTGGTTTGAATTTAATTAGAAGATAATCGTCATCATTGCAGCGGAAACTTGATAATAAAATACATTCTTTTAGTTCAGGTGCATTTCTTAGTCCTTATCTACTCTCTGAAAAATTGTCCACGTTGGTGTAAAATTTATCAGAGATTTAAACTTCAAACTTAAATTGATTATAATATTATTATCATCAACGTTGGTCAGAAAATAACAATACCATAATCTAACATAAACAAATTGGACTACTCCTCTAATTTAAATTTTTCCGTTGGTTCCAATTTAATTAGAGGATAAACATAATCATAATTTACTAAATGTAACTGCTCTTCGAATTAAATTCTCCTATTGGTTCGAATTTAATTGGAAGATAATCAACATTAAACTTTGTAGCGAAAACATAAAAAAAATAATTTATCTACTTTTCATAAGCACCTTACTATACTCATCTACTCTCTAAAAAAATTATCCCATTGGTTTAAATTTTGACAGAGATTTAAACTGGACAAAATTCATCAAAAATTACTTATGAAAATAATAAAATAATTAATAATCATTACTGTGCATTCGGCCTGGCCTAGCGAGAGAGTTCGTGGCCCATTGGCAAAATCGCGCCCGCGCGCCCGCGCTCGGCCCACCGCGCTGCAGCTCTTTTACGCAGCCTAGTAGGCGGAAACGGCCCACGACGGCCGCTCGTGCTGCGCTCCCCCGCGCCCAGGCCGTAACCTAGGTCTGGGCTAGGATTCTACAATCCCGCCTAGGCTGAAAGAAGCCTAGACGATCTGAGCCGTTCATCTTGATCGGACAGACGTCCGTCGTTCTCACGTGGAATAAAAACAGACGTCGCGGCACGTCAATGAAACCCTAGCTTCATTCTTCACTTCCCTTTCTCTCTCTTTGTTGCGGCGCCGGCTATGTCTCCCCTTCTCACCCCAAAATGGCCAGAGAGAAGAGTGGTGGCGCCGCCATGGCGCCCTTCACCGGTGCACGCGTGCAGTGGTGCTTCTTCCCACACGATGACGGTGGTGACGGCGGCGAGAAAAACCAGGTAGGTCCCTCCCCTCGCCGACCTCTCTGTTAGGGTTAGGGTTAGGGTTAGGGTTAGGTTTAGGGTTGGGGTTTCAACCCGATTTGACTTGATTCGTTCATCTTCTTCTAAATGCTAAAAACTGATACTACCCCGGGCTAGATCTACAACCTAACGTGGCTTCGATACCATTGATAGAACTAATAGGACCTCTGGGCGTAATCCAGCGGGTAAAACTCAACTTAGATGAGAAACTTGATGATGTACCTCGCCATGGCACGACCTCTAGTGTCAGAGTAGAGGTAGCATCGTAGTGGTGGCGCGGTCCAGTGATGGCGGTGATGGCCGGTGGTGCTTTCTCTAGATCGGACTAGGGTTAGATTCGGTGGGGAACTGGCGGTGTAGTGAACCTCGTGTTTTGAGCCCTAGCTCCCACCTCCTTTACATAGTATTGCGCGACAGGGGCCCACCAGCCAAGAGAGCGGTAGGGCGCCCCCGATCAGGGCACGAGTCAAAGGGCCGAAGGGCCAAATTGGTGGAGATTAACCTAACAGATTAATCATGGTTGGTTGGGTGATCATGTACATAACCACAGAATCAGATGAATGGGTGGATTATTTATTGGATCTGCAGCTGTAGCTGCAGCTGGCCAGGTGGTTGCGCTCTTCTTGCTTATACTTTCTCTCACAACTCCCTTGTAGTGACACGTTTTCCCCTCTACTAAATATCTTTTCAAATTATAGGTTATTTTGGCTTTTTAGACACCTCCGTTCCAAAAAAGTATCATTTTCACTTTTTAAAAAAATGTCTCAAATTTTACTATATATAAGTACTAATATTTATGAGATAATAAGTATGATTAGGTGAATTATGGAATATATTTTCATTATTAATCTATTTGGAGATATAAGTGTTGATAATTTCTTTTATAAATCTAGTCAAACTTAAGAAAGATTGGCTTAGCTAAACCTAGAATTGACGGAGGTATTACATAGTTTTACGTAGTTAGAAAAGCCAAAACGACTTATAGTTTGAATTTGGAACTAATCTACTCCCTCCGTCCACAAAAGAATGTAATTCTACTATAGTACCAAGTTTTGTTAAGTACCATTAGATTTGTCATGATATGTAAAGAAGTATAAATTGTTATGATATCAAATAAGTATGAAGAAGTATAAATAGTTATGATATCAAATAAACACCATTAGATTTGTCATGATATGTATTTTCAAAGTATATTTATTTGATCTCATAAACATTAATATTTCTACCTTTACATTTAGTCAAACTTTAAATACTTCAACAAAAAATACACCTAAAATTACATTCTTTTCTAGATAGAAATGTATTTATGACATTCTTTTTCTTTTTCATTATAACAAGTGGACTACTTTCTTTTTTTCTCAAACCCTCACTTTGCTTACTTCTCCTTAGTCACCCTCATCCCACTAGTGGCATGGTGATGCAGTCATGCAGGTAGGGCAAGGAGAGCGCCAGGCAGAGATCTCCACCCTAGGTGCTTATAATCCAACGCCTGGGGGAGCATAGAGAGCCAAGCAAGTTTGTCTGTCTTCAAAGCAAACAGGCATGTAGTCTTGGTAGCTTGTCATAAATGGAAACTTTTGTTTGTTAAGGAGAGATTGACAACACAAATCCTATTTAGAAAATCTATGGAAGACACCCTAACTTAGGGAGAGAGGGGGCCTTTGCCCCTCCTCTGCTTTACTTTTCATTCTAACTACTGCATCTTCACTCTCAAACTTCTGCATAACACACTACACCTCCTCCAATGTCACCTTCACCAGTAAGGGGACTTCTGGCAGCCGCGCCGATGCCGCGCCAAAGCCAATGGCCTAGGTACGGCAGCGGCGGTAGTGTGTAATGACTTTCTCCACGTCGGTGTCGGTCACCAAGGCAACAAGAACGATGATAGTGGCGGCTGAGTTGTCAGTCTCACCACCATTGCCACTATTGGCAGCACCACCGAGAACCCATTTCACGACAGCATAGGTCCTTCGCTGACTGTTGAACCACCTCAATAGCCTCACCAGGGGCATGAAGTGCCCCTTGGTGAATGATAAAAGGGAGACGATAGATATACCGCCCCAAAAAAAGACGATCGCTAAACAGAATAGTGCAAATGAACCGTCAAGGGACTAAGAAAGAGAGCGGTATGAGTACACCAGAACTAAATTGAGAAAGAGAGCGATACAACACTATGAACACTCTGGTGCAAGTACAACTATGCTTTCTAAAATTTGTTTCTCAAAATAAAGTGCAGTTTTGTCGGTGTTTCGAATCATCGGCTAGTAAATTTCTAGTTTGAGCGGCCCGGATGGTGTGCTCGGAGGACATAAGAATTTATACAGGTTCGGGTAGAATGTCCCTACATCCAGTCTGCTGCTGCTCATGTTATCGACACTAGTTTGTAGTAGAGGTTACAAACGGGCGAGAGAGGGAGAAGGTCCCAAGTCTCTGGTGAAAAGATCGAACGATGTTGAGTCTTGTTGAGCTTGTTTAGCCATGTGCTCATGCCTCTCATGGGGCGTCCTGCTTCCCCTTTTATAGGTGAAGGGGAAGGCATAGGTTACATCGGAAAAAGAGAAGGGAGAGAGAGAGAGAAAGAGGGAGAAAATCGAGGAGAAGCCCTCTAGGACCGCTATGTCCTTCTTCTCCTTCATGTGGGTCCTGTTGATGCTGTAGATGCTTGACGGGGATGGCTCCATGTCGGGCTCCTGTTCACCACTGGCGCCATGCCTCAACGTCATCATCTGGTCATGGCATTCCATCCCGTCCTAGCGGACGGCGTGGTGACCCGACGTGCTTATCAACGGCTGTACGGGAATTAGGCAGCACAGCGCCCACGCACCTGTCACTGTTGGCTATGCGAACCCCCAAGCGTGGCCTATCATGGCCACAGGTCATGTCAAGGTATGCCCGCACCCCTTCTAGTGTTAGAGGCTTTACCCAGGCCCACACGCTTGGACCCATAGTGGTTGGGGGTGGTACGAACCCTGTCGGATGAGGCGGAGCCCGCGCTAGAGGGGCCTGAGGGGTTGGGCAAGACGGAGCCCGTGCCCTCAGGTTCAAGCGAGACAAGGCCCATGCCCTCAGGGTCAGGCAAGACAAAGCCTTCGCTCGAGAGGTCGGGCGAGACGGAGCCCATGCCCTTAGGGTGAGGCGAGACGGGGCCCATGCCCTCAGGGTCGGGCGAGATGGAGCCCTCGCCCAAGGGGTCAGGCGAGACGGAGCCCGTGCCCTCAGGGTTGGGCTAAAGGGCTCCTATACCCTTGGGGTTAGGCGACATGGGGCCCATGCCTGAGGGGTCTAGCGAGGCAGAAACCGTCTCTTTGGGGTCGATCGAGACTTAAATACCCGACGATAGCCCCCGAGCCTGCGGAGGAGTAGAATACTCCTTTGGAGGCTTTTTTTAGGCGGGAGAACTCTGAGGGGCTCGGTCTCCCTTTATAGCCCGCGGGGTGTCTTGGTAGGGTTGCAATTCCGTTCTATCGCAATTGGACTCCTTGGGATCATGTAGCTGTGGGGTTCGGGGGGCTGGAAAAGATTTCTATTGATTCTGATCCCTCTCTAGGATCGTATCGATCCGCCATCATCATGCGACCGCGTATTCGGCCTCCTTATGAGTCCAACTTTCCTCGAGCCCCCACGCGTAGCAGGGGTTCAGTCGAGGGGTCAGTTCTTCTTGTGATCATCCTCCCTCAAGTGTTTTTTGATAAAATGAAGGGGTCGAGCCGTGCCATGTTTTCCTTGATGGACAAATCATGGGGCTCGGTGAGCTGTTAACGGGCTTGTCTGAGTAGGGCCCCAGCTTCTAGTTCGCGGGGCTTCGACATGGGTTAGCTAATGACCGACTCTAGATTTTTGGTGGCCAATCCATATAGTTCTTGGGGCCAATCGATCGGTCCCAAGGGCTCGCTGCCTTTGTTTGAGGAAAAACCATGGACAGTGAACCGACCAAGAGTCGAACATGGGCTGGGATGCCTTTGGCATTCGTGCGCCTAGGTACTAGCCGCTAGTGGGCATATCCCTTTCCACCCCTCACTCTAAAGGCGCCCCAGAGCGGTTTTGAACCCGTCGGTGGGCCAACCTTTGAACTCCTTGGCCAGAATGGGCCGTGGTAGCGTTTTTAGCTCCGTATCCCTCCTTACCTGTGGCAGTTCTCGGTCCATCGAATGGGGCAAACCATCATCCATTGCGTCCTTAGAGGGAGCGACCAGAGGTGGCATGCGCATGTTTCTCGGAGAGGCGATGTGACAAGGCGCGACGGGCGCATATCTAGACAGACGGTTCACCTCTTGCTCCACCTTTCCTTATAAATAGCGGTCTTTCCCTTCATCTTTTGATATGCCTAACCGCAGCCTTGCCTTCTCCACTGCTCCGCCGCTAGCGTTCGGATCCATTGCCTTCGCTCTTCCTCCGCCAGCGTAGCTCTCGTTCTTCCATCCTTGCCTCCCATGGAGTCATGGTATCGCTCCAATGTTACCCACTTGCGCATAGAGGGCCTCGTGAAGCGTGATCTTCTTCATGGGAGGACCAACGTAGCGAAGTGGCTTGTGCCCAGTCATGAGGAGGTGCCGGCGCCGCCCAATGGCTACGTCATGTCCTTCACGCCCTTCCACGAGCATGGACTCACGATTCCTCCCCATCCGTTCTTCCGGAGACTGCTGCACCGCTACCAGATTGAGCTGTAGCATCTAAACCCCAACATGATCTAACACATCGCGGCCTTCATCATGTTGTGTGAGGGGTACCTGGGGATTGAACCCCACTTCAAACTGTGAAGTTACTTCTTCTCTGTGTCCCTGCTTAAGAAGAGGGATAGAGCCGGGGACCTGCTGGTGCCGATGGGCTACGCGGACATCCACCTCCGGGGGCAGTGGTGCACCGAGTACCTGCCCTGCCAGCTATCGAGGTCCAACCAAGGGGTGGCATGTGCAGTGATTGTACATGAAGAACGATGCCGCCGCCCCCTTGCCGGACTTCACCGGATGCCTCATCGAAGAGGCACCGCATGTGTGATCGTGGGGACCTCCCAAGAAGGAAAAAAAGAGGATGCGTGATATCCTTGATGCCATCATGTTCCTTAAGAGCCACGACCTTCGTGGGGCCAATGTCATCGTGGCATATCACGAGAGGAGGGTGGCGTCGCTGATGGCACGGGCCCTCCCACTATACGGGATGACACCTAACGTGGAGCTTGATGGGGCGATGCTCACCTAGGGGCCGCTCTACGACAACGAGATCATGTAGCGCATCAAGGAGATGATGGAGGAGTCTGACGCCATGTTCTCGATCCCGAGACATCCCGTGATACGCCCGGACGTGGGCTTCGTTGAGCTATCGATGGGGTTGGGCTTTTGGGCCTCCATTGCGTCGCTGCTAGAGCACACGGCAGTGAGGGCGGCAAACCATGCCACGAACGAGAAGGGGAAGAAGGAGAAGGATGATAAGAAGGCAAGGCGATGGGCAAAGCAGCGGGTGAGGCTAAACCAAGGAAAGCGGCGACAGGGTTCGGAGGAGGAAGAGGAAGAAGAAGAAGAAGAAGAAGAAGAAGAAGAAGGTGATGGTTCTAGGTCACCCATCCAATGGGATGAGCTGGGTGGTGGGGATGAGGATCCATCTCTGCCATAGGTGGGGGCCTTTCTCATGGCATGCCCTAGGGAAGGAGGGGGAGGGCGTGCCCCCAGAGCCGGTGGAATCAAGCCGCCCACTCCGTCTGGGCCTTCCACGACGCCCCCGGAGTCAGCGGGAACCGGCCACTCCGCTCCATCTGAACCCTCCGAGCAGAGGGAGGGCTCAAAGCGGCAACATGCCGATGAGGAGTAGCCGGGGTTGGGCGGGCCGGCCCCAAAACATCATCACCCGGTGGCATCAAGGTGAGTTAAGTGGTTTTTTGTCCTTTTGCTCTAATGAATTTTTGCCATAAACTGACCATCATGTCCTTTGCAGCGTCGGAGGATGCGTGACTCTCCTGATGCTTGTGTCAAAGAAGAGCCTCGCCCTCCGGTAGAGAAGCTAGGAGCCGGTTGGTGCCGCACCGGAGGTGAGCGGGAGTGGCGCTGGGGCGGCCACGACATTGACCAAGGAGGCACAGCCGATGGCTGCATCTACAGGAGAGCAGATAGAGGAGGGCTGGCGGGCGTGGCGTGGCTAGGCACGGCCGTGACATCACAGGTGGAGACGGCGCGGTCGGAGCTATCATCTACGTAGGTGAGCGCATCTACGGTGGGGCAGACAGGGGAGGCCATACATGAGGCGTCCTCGGTGGATGTGGTGCGGTTGAGCACGGCCGGGCATAGCCACGACGTCGTTGGTGGAGACGGTGCAACTAGGGCCATCATCCATGTAGACGGCCGCACCCATGGCGGGGCGTACAGAGGAGGCCACGCCCGGTGCATCCTTGGCGAGCGTGACAGCGGGACATGTTCCTTGTTCGCATCACCTATCCCCTCTACTGCTAGTGGGTTGGAGGAGTTGCTGCCGCAAGAGGCATTGGCTCTGCTTGGGGTTGGCGCTAAGGCATCCTGGCCTCTGGTCTAGGTTGGCGGCGACCCGCATGCCTGGGGAAGACCCCAGATCTAGTGGGCCGATCGATGGAACCTGGGGGCAATGCTCTTCGCCCTCGACGACGCCATAGATGATGAGTACAGGCCCGATCTTCCGAGAGGTAGCCGGTAAGTTCGATTTGTGGAGATCTCAACGTTGGCGATCCGGCTTCAAATCAGACGTGATTCAAACCCTGCAACCGTTACACCACTGCTCCGTTGGTTATCAACCAAGCACAACTTGATTGACCTCGCCAAGAAGGCTTTTCCTGCAAGCGAATCGAAGAGCACAAGCAAGAAGGTAAAACACGCAATCTGAAATTGCAAATATGAATGACACGAATATCAATAGAGGATTCAAGAACTCGGTTCCAAAGGACTAATCGACACAGTGGAGGAGATCAAAAACGGGGGTCCTGGATCACTATAAAAGGATTTGTCACTACAGTTACAATGAACGATTCAGTTTCTCGATGGAAAACTAAACTCTAAACAAAAACCCAATTGTGTAGCAGCGGCGGCGGCTGTGTTTATAGTCTAAGACTCGACCTAGGGTTGGGGACGGCCAGGGGTTGGGCGCCCACAACTTGGGCTTAAGGCCCGACACGATACATGGCCAAGTTGGCCCAAATAGGTGACGCAGCACCTTGCCGTGGTCACACAGAATGATCCACGGACCTTCTGGAGCTGGGACCAGATCCAAAACGACGGCGTCGTCGTCCCCTTTCCAACGCATCCAAGAACGGCCCGTTTCGATGTCGTATGAGAAAGTTATGACCGAAACAGTGACGACGTGTCTGCTGAATCCGAGGGCGACGTGGCAGCTGAGTTGGGAACGAATTGCAACTTGGGGAAGACCATGGCATCGGTGTGTCCAGCGTGGCGATGTCCTCATCATCCTCCCCTTCTCGAATTGGAGTCGTCCTCGACTCCATCTTGGCGATGTCCTCATCAATAGAGGAGAGGGAGTAGGGGCGCATTCACTTGGGGGTCAGGATCACGGTCAATGCCCTGACCACCACACTGAACTGCTGCAGAACGTCATCACGCCGGTCGGCCAAGTACGTCATGTCCGTGTCTCCGACCTTTGTCTCTTTCCTTTGTGCCTCTTAACTCATTCCCTCTTCGCAGTCTCTCATGGACCGCAGCCGGGGAAGTCACTGTTCCTTCATCGCAAGAAGGATGTTTGGGATTGCCTTGCCGAAGAGAAGCAGTAGCATGAGGAACTAGAAGCACAGCCCGCTGCCACCGTTAGGAGGTGGCTGAGCTCGCCCCCGTCCAGCAGGAGTTGGCCGATCTCTGGATCAAGGAAGCGAAGGCTCACGTTGATGCCCTAGAGGCAAGGGAGAAGCTCATGGCCCTACTTAAGAGGACGCAAGTGGACGAGGTGGAGGACGAGCAGCTACGGAAGGAGCAGGACGGCCTGCTTCAAACCGTAGAGGTGTTCCGCACGGAGCGTGACCTAACTCATTAGGAGCGTGTCGACGCCCAGTAGCGGATGTGCCTCCTGGAGGGCGAGCTCCATGGAGAAAAGGACCCGAAGGTTGCAGCAGAGGTGGTGACCGCTAGTCTCACCATGGAGGTCAGTCAGTGCCGGGAGCAGATCCTAAACCTAGAGGCCGAGGTGACCTGGTGGCGTGACGAGGCGCGCATGCTCTAGGCGAACGTGGACGGTAATCCTCTGGTTTGCCTTGTTGTCCTTTTCCCTAGAACCCATGGTGAATCCTTTGACGTGGTTGTCGTGTGACTTGGACAGGACTTGATGGCCGGCTCGCGGCGAAGGTGACGAAGAGCCGCAGCCTAGAGAAGGAGCTCGATGAGGTGAAGGCCACCCTCCTCGAGGGTGAGCTTGAGGGAGAGAGGGACCTAAAGGTTGTGGCCTAGGGTGTGTCCACCAGGCTCTCTGTGGAGGTCGGTCAGCGCCAGGAAGAGGTCCGGCGCCTGGAGGCCAAGGTGACCCAGCAGCGCGATAAGGTGCGCAGGCTTCGGGCGGACATGGACGGTAAGCCTCTAGTTTCCCTTGTTGTCTTTCTCCCTAGAATCCGTGGTAGGTCTTTTGACACGTTCGATATGTGACTTGGATAGGTCTTGACAGCAGGCTCGCGGCGGAGGTGACGAAGAGCCATAGCCTAGAGAAGGAGCTCGGCGAGGTGAAGGCCACCCTCTTAAAGGAGAGCAAAGAGCACGATGCTCTGCGCATCACTGTCCAGCTGGTCTGCAGCGACCTCGAACTAGCCCCAACACAGGAAACGAGCTCATTCGCGGTTCGCACCGTCCATATCACGGATCAGGTGCACGACATTGCGAGGGGCCCGCTCCGCTTTGGCGACAATCGGTCGTTCGTGATCGCTCGCTCTCACTATGAGAACATCGATCTAGCGATGATGAGCGAAGGCTTCGCGCCCAGCTACTCTGACGCCAAGCTAGAGGACATTGAGAAGGAGGTGGCCCCTCTAGCATATGACTTATCTACCAAGATAGAGGATGGGATCACCCCCCTAAAAATTAGTTAGATAAATGAAGTAGTGGTCTTGTAATAAATGAACAAGTTTTAGTTCTTTTGTGTTATAAAAAGGTTACTACATTCTGACCCTTTTCTATTGTTATGGCTACAAAGCTTAAGGCGTGGGTGAAAGAACCCTAATCATGCTGGTGAGCAAGAACGCTGTAGCCACTAGGGCGTAGGTTCCTTGCAGTCCGACCAACTTTACGCAGTGTTCGTTTCCACAGCTCTCGCTTTTAGATCTTAACGTTAGGAGGGGTCAGGCACAACAATTGTTTCTGCATAGGTATGCTCTTATCAGCCCCTGAGTGAGGCCTGGCCCCATGCCGTTGCTGGGGTCAGGTGTCACTAAGGATCGAGGATGAGATAGCGAAAAAGAAAGCATTTTTGTATTTTAGAAACACCATTCTTAGTTTTCATGGGTACATGCATATGCTAAGGGTAAAAATGACATAGCTGCTCAATGTTCCATGTGTGCTCCTTCGATGATCTCCTCCCTGATGGCCGCGAGCTCTTCGGAGGCGACGATCGCTGTGGCGTGTTCACAACACTCGACCTCGCACTCATAGGCGTGCTGGAAGGAGGTGCCAACGGTGATGACCCCATGCAGACCCGGCATCTTCAACTTCAGATAGGTGTAGTTGGGGACAGCCATGAATTCACGTAGTATGGATGTCCTAGGATGGCGTGGTAGGCCCTGTGGAACCCAACCACTTCAAAGGTAAGGGTCTCTGTCCTGTAATTGGTTGGATTCCTAAAGGTGATGGGCAAATCGATCTGCCCGAGCGGCATGGCCTGTTTTCTAGGCATGATGCCATGGAAAGGCGCCTCAGTTGGCCAGATGCGTGATCGGTCAATACCCATGGCATCGATCGTCTCAGCATACATGATGTTGAGACCGCTGCCTCCATCCATCAGCACCTTGGCAAGCCGCTTCGTGACAATGATCGGGTTGACCATGAGTGGGTATCTTCTCGGCTGTGGGACGCTTTCTGGGTGGTCGGTCCAATCAAAGGTGATGGTGGACTCTGACCATCGAAGGAAGGAAGGTGTGGCCAGCTCGGCCACATAGACCTCGCGGCACACATGCTTCTAGCAGCGCTTGGAGTCATAGGCCATTGACCCCCCCCCCCCGAAGACCATGACACAACCATCCAGCGTCAGAAAGCCACCGTCCTTCCCCTCGGCGTCGTCTGCCATCGGCTTGGGCTCCTTCCTATGCTCCCCCTTATTGGAGCTACCAGACAGGAGCGCTTCATGAGGGCACAATATTTGTATAGGTGCTTAACCGGGAAGGAATGGTTTGGGCATGGCCCTTCAAGCAGTTTCTCGAAGTGGTCTAGGGTACCCTCGGTGGACTTCCGACCCCTCTTGCAGTCAGTAGCGGCGATGAGCGAGCCCTCACGCTGTTGCATGTTCTTCTTCTTGTTGGGGTGGTAGGAGCGCCTTCACCGGCATCCTCATCCCACTTCGCCTTGCCGTTGGGACGGTCGAAAATTGCTCCGACTGCCTCCTCGTGCTGAGGCATGGCTGGTAATGATGTCAAGGAGCTCCTTGGTGGTTTACGGGCCCTTACGTCCCAGCTTGTGAACTAGGGACTCGCAGGTGGTTCGAGGCAGGAAGGCTCCTATAACGTCAGCGTTGGCGACATCGGGCAGCTCGTTGCATTGCCAGGAGAAGCACCGGATGTACTCACAAAGAGTTTCCCTGAACTTCTGTCGGCAGTTTTTTAGATCCCATGGGTTCCCTAGACACGTGTAGGTGCCCTAGAAGTTTCCCATGAAAATCTCCTTTAGGTCCGCCCAACTTTGAGTCTGGTTGGGCGGATTGTGCTCCAACCATGTTTGTGCCGAATCGGCTAGGAACAATGGGAGGTTGCGGATAATGAAACTATCACTATCTGCTCTAGCAGCATGGCAAGCAAGCCAGTAATCCTTAAGCCACAGTCTGGGGTTCATTTCCCTAGAGTATTTCGAGATGTTGGTCGGCGGTCGGTACCACGGTGGGAAGGCAGCGTTGAGGATGTGTCGGCTGAAGGCCTGAGGTCCCGGCATGTCGGGGCTCAGGCTCCGGTCCTCACCACTGTCGTAGCGTTCGCCACGATGAGAGTGGTAGCCACGGCCGACTTCCTCTCTCTCGTCGCTTTGTGCATGCCTACGGGCATCTAGGGTGTTACGTGCATCATGGTGGAGGCCGAGACGCTCATGCACCGGGGTCGTGGCGCGCCCCTTGCTGCCTCGTGGCGCTTGGTGGACAGACACGTCCCTGACATGTCGTCTCAAGGGCGCGCGCTGACTGGCGTCGAGCTCATGTCACCGAGACAGTGAGCTCTCTGCCTGTTGCACCGCCGTATGCTCGAGCAGCGTGCGGATCTCATGATGGGCCCGACAATCCTTGGGTGTCGTGGGCTTCGGGAGCCCTTGGAGCAAGGCCATTGCGACAGCGATGTTCTAGCTTGCCCGAGCGAAGTGTGGGTATGCTCTATCATCTTCGATGATCCTTCGATTCATGTCATGGGCCATGGCGCGCGCACGCCCACCGTCCCGCGGCGCTCGATCTCTCGCTTGAGTCACGGGCTTCGGGAGCCCTTGGAGCAAGGCCATGTGGCAGTGATGTTCTAGCTTGCTCGGGCGAAGTGTGGGTGGGCTCCATCATCTTCAATGATCCTCCGATTCATGTCGTGGGCCATGGCGCGCGCATGCCCACCGTCCCCGCGGCGCTCAATCTCTCGCTTGAGCTCTATGTGCTCCTTCTCGTGTTGGAGTCATGCATCCTTGAGCTCCTGGTGCCGCGCCCTTAGCTGTTCTGCCTGCATGCGAGGAAGGGCCCCTACAAATTCCTTGACCTCATCGTTGAGGTCATTTGGTGGGGTAGCCCCTCCCTCATGGACGCTTTCGACGCGTCCCTCGGGGGTACCTACCATAAAACATTCTCATGAGGGGTGATGGCTCCTCCTGCTGGAGTCAGAGTCGAAGAGCGACTCCAAAGGTCGTGGAAAGATTCCGCGATGTATTCAGTCATCCCCATGAACTAGTCGTTCGTAGGGGATGGGTGCATGCGCTGCGCCACGAGGTGGCCAATGGTCCCCGTAGCATTGCGCAGACCGAACGGGAATGCTGCTGGGGTGCCCCGGGTGAGGTGTTTCGGGGAGAGCGGTTCCCCTCCGATGAGTTGCACCATGGCATTGGCAAAGGAGAAAGTAAGGCAACGCAACTCCTCTCGGGACGATCAGAGTCCTAGGAAGGCATCGAGTTAGCGCTCCAGCCTCCCATAGTCGAAGCCGAGGAGCCGGTCGGTCTCGGGGACATGGGCCTCTGGCGCTTGCAGCTGTAGCTCCTCAAGCGCCTCGTTGATCGCGTCGAGGCCGACAGAGTGGAAGGGCTAAACGGCGGCGGGAGGCTGCGCCAACTCTCTCTCCGTCGTGACGATGAAGTCTAGGCTCCCAAAGCGCACATGCGCGCCCAGGACCTAGCTAACGCCATGACTAGCCATCCGAGGCCTGATGTGGACGTCGAGACGTGCAAAAACCCCCTACCTGGCGCGCCAACTGTCGGTATTTTGGATCACTGGCTAGTAAATTTCTAGGTTGCGCGTCTGGCCCGGATGGTGTGCTCGAAGGACACAATGATTTATATTGGTTAGGGCGGAATGTCCCTACGTCCAGTCTGCTGCTGCTCGTGTTACTGGCACTAGTTTGTAGTAGGGGTTACAAACAGGCGAGAGAGAGAAGGTCCCAGGTCTCTGGTAAAAAGATCGAACGGAGTTGAGTCTTGTTGAGCTTGTTCAGCCGTGTGCTCGTGCCTCTCATGGGGCGTCCTGCTTCCCCTTTTATAGGTGAAGGGGAAGGCACATGTTACATCAGAAAAAGAGGAGAGAGAGAGAGAGAGAGAGAGAGAGAGAGAAAGGGAGAAAATCGAGGAGAAGAAGCCCTCTAGGACCACCGCTTCCTTCTCCTTCATGCGGGTCCTGCCAACGCTGTAGATGCTTGACGGGGACGGCACCATGTCAGGCTCCTGTTCACCACTGGCGCCATGCCTCGACGTCATCAGCTGGTCGTGGCGTTCCATCCCGTCCCGGCGGACGGCGTGGTGACCCGATGTGCTTGTCAGCGGCTGTACGGGGATTAGGCAGCACAACGCCCACGCACCCGTCACTTTTGACGATGCGAACCCTAGGGTGTGGCCTGTCGTGGCCACGGGTCACGTCAAGGCGTGCCCGTGCCCCTTCTGGTGTCAGAGGCTTGACCCAGGCCCACACGCTTGGACCCGTAGTGGTTGGGGGTGGTACGGACCCCGCCGGATGAGGCGGAGCCCACGCCCTCGGGGTCGGGTGAGACGGGGCCCTCGCCCTCGGGGTCAGGCGAGATGGAGCCCTCGCCATCGGGGTCGGGCGAGACGGAGCCCGTGCCCTCAGGGTCGGGCGACACGGTCCCCGTGCCCGAGGGGTCTGGCGAGGCGGAAACCGTCTCTTCGGAGTCGGTCGAGACTGAAATACGCCCTTGATTATCTAGGCGAGTTGTCGCCCGTGATCCTCTGATCCCTTCTTCGGGTATCCCTAATATCGTTACCCGACAAGTTTGTTGACGGAGAAAGTCAATACAAGTATGTAGTTTTTGTAACATGGAGATGCAACAAAAGATTAAGGAGAGACCAACAAGGCAAATCCTATTTAGAAAATATATGAAAGACACCTTAAATTAGGGAGAGAGGGGACCTTCACCCCCCCCCCCCCCCCCCCCCCCGGTTGACGAGTACAATACATACGAGATAGTAGACCGTGACATAGAAATAGAGAGAATTAAACTTTAGAGATATGGTTCTTTGGCCTCAGCAGCATAGTCTAAAATAGTGATATGCTTCAAACGAATCAGAAGTGCATGACGGATTGGAAGGATCTAGCAAGGGCCTAGAGGACAAGGGTGAATAGGCCTATTTTTCTAAAATCAACAATCTCAATCGAAACTGTAAGATCGAGGAGCCTTCAAGTATATCTGCGGAACCACCACGTTGCGGAGGTTCTGGACAGATGCGCGGAGCTTCCACAGAACAGAGCAAAAAACTAACTACAGGGGAATTGAGTGAATGAACTTTGAATCAATTGATTTACCAGCCTTCCTGGGAGTTGGTTGACTTTCTCAAAGCACTGGTTACACTCAGAAACTAGTACGGCCACAACCCAACACCAGTGTCCGCCACTGCAAAAGTACACGACTACTAACATGCCCAACAACTGCCAATTTCGTGATCCATCAACGCCTAATCACCTATTGGACGCTAGATAAGCCATTGTCACGCAGGTCCAAACCGCCGCTGCCAAAGTCACGTGCGGTTGGCTGTCGAAAACTCTAGTCATAGCTCTGTCATCATAGACAGTGATGAACCTGGCGTCATGCGTGACCCTTCGACATATTAGCACTGTAGGATCATACCCTAATCAACTAGATGATTCCACCATATCCGAATACCTCTTAGGCTATCTTGTAGCAGACACCATAAAAATAAAAAACAGAACATGCGGGGTCCAAAGGCCTCCTCAAGGTGCTGACGTCTGAGATCCTGTATAACAAGAGCATCGTCTATAGGAACACAGAGTGTCCAAGGCCCTTGAAGAAAGACACGCACAAAATAATATTAATGCCTTGTTTAGATGCCATCCAAATTCCAAGTTTTTTCACTCTCTCTATCACATTAATTTTTAGCCGCTTGCATGGAGTATTAAATATAGGTAAAAAAAATAACTAATTACACAGTTTAGTTGGAAATCACGAGATGAATCTTTTGAGCCTAGTTGGTCCACGATTGGACAATATTTGCCAAATAAAACGAAAGTGGTACTATTCATCGGGTTTATTTTTTTTGCAAACGAGGCCTAAGAATGAAGAAACGGGTATGAATAGATAAGTTTAGGAAGAAAAAAATCTATAGAATCGGGTTTGGACCAGCCGTCAGTGAGATATTGGTGCCACCATATTAGCTAGTACTAAATAAATACTACCGAAAATGAAATAAATCCTTTTGAACATTTGGACACGGGGCATGTGATTACGCTGGTGGCATTTGAGCTCACTCAGTCTATTGTGTGATGGGCCTTAATCGCACGGAGTGGCCTGGCCAGGGAGTGGAATTTAGCCTGACGGCATGCTAGCTCTTTGTCATTGGGATGCTGGCATCTGTCCCAGATGGAAGGAACAGAGGAGTAGCAGGGCATCGCCGCCGGCCGTACGCACAGAGGCAAGCTATGTAATCAATCAGCAGAGCAGAGCTTCCTAAGCACCAGGGCCACGCCGTTCCCAGGCTCGACGGTGAGCCTGAACACGGGGCGGTGGACGTACCCGGGCGACAGCGCGAGCTCGAACCTGGGCAGGAGGAGCGCCAGCACGACCTTGAGCTCCACCACGGCGAGGTTCTGCCCAGCGCAGGTGCTCGCGCCGACGCCGAACGCCCATGTACATGTGCGCCGGCCTGCAGGCTCCCGCGACGCCGTTGGCGAACCGCCCCGGGTCGAACCCGTCGGGGTCGCCGCCGGCGTGGCCCCAGGCGGCGGGGTCCCGGTGCGCCAGCGCTATGGGCACCCGGACGCCGGTGCCGCTCGGGACGTGGAGGCCGCCGAGCGTCAGGTCGCGTAGGGCTGGTGGTCGACGTCGTCTCGTGCCCCGCGAAGTAGATGTTCTTGCAGTTGTCCATGATGAAGTCCTCGGGCGTGCATGAACTGAAAGCGCTGGCGGCGGCCTTGGCGCCCTCGACGATGGAACGCAGGAAGACGTCGCTGTTGCTCGCAGATGATGTCGCCGGCGGGTCGTGTTCTTCTTCGTGCCTCCTCGCTATGTCCAAGATGAGGTCGCGGATACTCGCGCCGCGCCTCCGAATCTCTCGGTTGCGCTTTGTTGGTAAGTACCTGAATCCACATCTTATTCAGGTCAGGAGGAAAAGTTTTGCAGGGATCAATGCAGGATGCATGATAATGTGCCTCATCAGGCATGTCGACAAGCTCATTTTCTAATCGAGTTCATGTGCTGCAGAGTTTTTTCTTTTAATGTTGAAGGAACATAATGCAGAGTTAGTTCAGGAAGAAAAGAAGCCTTTGCTTCCATTACCCTCTCAATTTCTGTCCCTCGGTTGCATTTTGATTTCTAAATCGTATATATCACAAGTAATAGCATATGGCGGTGATACTAGTTCAACAAACAAACAAAAAATGTGCAAATGAAGTTTTTTTTTTAATCTCAGCATACCTACTACCAGGAAGAGCAGCAAATATATCTTGCTTTGCCATTGCCACCTGAAGCTGTCGAATCTTGCCGAGTATCTCCTTGCCTTCAGAAAACCTGCTCCCGAAAGCAACTCTTGATATGACATCAGCCGAGAAGTTCCTCAAGAACTTCATGAACCACCACCTCCCCTGTCATCTGTCAACTATATCTTCCCATGAAACCAGCATTTCATTTGCAGACTCCGCCATCAAATCCACCATTCCCTGTGGATATCCACCGCAACAAACTGTTCTCATGACAGGGCATTTATTTCAGTATGTAAGCGCTAACCACAAATAACTTCTATTGTAGGAGAGTTCCAGAACACTAGTTAGGTATGTGAATCGTTCTGTCATCAATCAACTGACAGGTTCATTACGAAGGCTGAATTTTTACCTTAACCTTGTCCATGAAGAAGTGAGACGCGATCACCTTCCGTTGATGTGTCCAAAGGTCACCGTTTGCCGTCAAGATTCCCGTGCCAAGAAGCGCTCCAAGCTGCTTCTGCAAGTAGCGAGGCTTTCCAAGATCCAAAGACTTGCAGTTGGCCAGCTCCCTCACCATGTCTGGATCCGTCACAAACAAAGACTGGATGCTTCCAGTGGAATACAGGTAGATGGAACCTATCACAATGTGACAATTGATTGCATGATATTTAAAGCTTCTGTTATGACAGAAACATGATATGTCTCTCTTTGCAGGAAAGTGAGTAAAAGCAGAACCATTGCTTAGCTCGAAACAAAAGCATTTAAAAAAATGGTATTCGGAATGAAATAGGCAACGATTCAATTCAGCACAAGTGGCGCTGACATACCGTAGACCTTGTTCCAGTGGTGGAAGTAAGGGAACAGAGCGGCCATGTAATTGGAGGAGAAGCGATGGCTGCCCCCTGCTGCTGCTGCTTGTTGTTCTTGGTCAGATTCGGCCAGCTGCTTCTGAATCCTCCTCATCTCCGGTATGTTCCGCAGGAGGAGAGAAGGCTTGGGGCCCTTCACTCCCTGGCGCCTCAGCCTCTGCCTGATCCTCTCCGGTCTCAGCCATAGGAAGGTCCACAGGTAGGAGAGGAGGAGGATGCAGATCAAAACCGGAGGCAGCAGGCTCAGCCATAGCACTCGCAGAGAGGAGACGCAGGCATGTTCCATTTGTGTCTGTGACTGTGAGCAGGGAACCTGGAGATAAAGCTCCCGGGTGCCGCACCCAAAAAAGCAAAAGCAAGAGAATGGAAAGACTAGGGGAACACGGACAAGCTCAGCTCTGTCTGTTTGCTGTGACGAGAGCAGGTGGTTAGGGACTTAGGGTATGTCCATATGTGCAACCGCAGCATCCTGACCTTATTTAGTTCATTATCTAAAATTTGGTCCCTATCGCATCGTTTATTTAGACACATGCATAGAGTATTAAATATAGACTAAAAAAATAACTAATTGTACATATTGCGACTACTTTGTGAGACGAATTTTTAAAACTTAATTAGTCCATGATTTGACAATGTGTTGTTACAGTAAACATGTGTTAATGACCGATTAATTAGGCTTAATAAATTCGTCTCGCAAATTACTCATGACTTATATAATTTTTTTTATTATTACTATCTGAACACTCCTATATAACACCCATAAACTTTAGGCCCTGGATTTAAACACCACCTAACTAGTAGTGACGGCAGTTTTCAAACAGAAAAAAAAATGATGATTAAGACTAGACAACAGAGAGAAGGGTTATTATACTTTAGATAGACTACTCCTAATCAAGGAGCAGATGAGAGTTGGTCCCAGTGAGTGAGGTTGCCGCCTGTCCTAGCTAATCAATCCCCAAGGAAAATTAGAGCAAGGAAAGGAAGGGACAGGAAAAAAACAAGCCGTGGCTGTTTGCCGGAGATGCTGGTGTTTATCAGTTGTTTCTTTATTTATATATCATAGGAGTAGTTGCCAACTTTTTTTCTGTTTGTTTGGTCAAGCTGTGGTGGTTTCACAGAGGTGCAACTATAGTTGGTTGTTTTTAGGTTGCCAGCAGTTTTTGCAGTTGTGTTTTCGTTTTGTCAGCTCCTTGTACTTTCAAGTTAGGTTGGTTTCCGTTCCGGAGCCGTGAAGTTATTCAGTTTTTGGCCCGTCGGGTACCGGGTCTCTATTGCCGTCTTTAGTGCTAGCGAGTAGTGACGCCGGCGGTTTTTCCTAGCTCGTCTGCAGGTGGGCTAAGGCCCGTACAAAATTTTCCTTTTGGTATAAAATAAAATAAATTCATTTTTAAAAAAAAAATATTATCTCCTTTTCCATGTGCCTTTTTCCCATCTGTTCTTGTATATATATACATACAGAACCTAACGATACATGTCTTCTTCCTAGCTTTCAAATCACAATGTCAATTATAGCTTGAAAATACAGGGTAGTCAAATGTCTTTCTTTGGTCGAATTTCAGTGACAGGCCATCACATTTTAGAGCAGAAGAAGAACAGCAACAAAATAAGTATATGTTTCTATTTTAAAAGAATATGAATATGATTACCTCCGGTGCCACCACTGGATGGTACCCTATCTTAAAACAAGGCATGCTGAAGGCAAGTTGAGTCTTCTAGGACCACATTGTCATGGGACGAATCAAAGGAGGATGGCTAAACTTCAAAATTTTAATCTGGAAGTTAACTAAGCTTACAGCACAAGTTTTGAACATATAAGTGGCGCACAGTTGAGAAATAGAAAGTATCAAATATAGTCCTGCTCTCCTGAGCCCAGAAAATTGTAGTGTAGGAAAATATGTGATTGAGTTCGTCACAAGAACAAACTAATATAGATGAAACATCAGGAACTTCAAATAAAGTGGTAGCACCAGGCACAACCAGACATCAAATTCGGTGTTTGGTGATGGTGGTTGGGTGTTGCAGGTTTGTTGACTCGTGGTCGCTTCCACTGAAGCACTAGTTGATGAGCCCAAGTGTATCAAAGAGGTCAGCCTCCTTGAACATTATATACGAGCCCACATTGTACAAGTTCAATTCACGTAGAGGAAGCAACTTATTCAGAAACAGAGATCATGGCAACCTTGTCACCACAAGGGGCATGCCAAACTCAGGCTCAATGGTCAACCGAAACACCGGAGAGTGTCGGTACCCAGGTGACAATGAGAATGAGAACTTGCTCAGCAGGCGTGCAAGAAGAACCTTCAGCTCTGCCATTGCCAGGTTTTGCCCGGTGCACAGTCTTGGTCCGTATCCGAACGGCATGTACATGTGGGCCGGCTTGCACGCCGCAGCAGCTCCATTCGCGAACCGGTCTGGACGAAATTCGTTAGCATCTGGACCCCAGGCTTCGAGGTCAAGGTGCAGCATTGAAATGGCTACTTGGATAATGGTGCCATGAGGGACGTCAACTCCACCAAGCCTGATGTCTGTCAGTGCTTCACGCATGATTAGTGACGCCGGAGGGTACAGCCGGAGAGTCTCTTGTATCACCATTGTAAGCTTCAAAAGATTTTAATGCCACTTTTAATGTGCATCACCAAAGAAAGATTTAGACCTGCAGGAATGAGGAGAGTCTCTTACTATTTTCAGCTGACGAAGGACGTCAATGTCCAGCACTGTCTGTCCACAGCACACTTCTAGAGACTCAGCCCGTGCACGTTCCTGCCAGTCTGGGTGTGCAGCAAGTAGCATCAGGCACCAAGTGGCAGTGACCGCTGTAGTTTCATGCCCAGCAAAGTAGATGTTCTTGCAGTTGTCGACGATGAAATCTTCAGGGGCACTGGAATAGCTTGGGCACTGGTTTGCACCATCGACAATGGCATGCAGAAGGTTGTCATATGTGGACATGTGTGTGACAGCATTGCTGCGGCTTTTGCTCCTGTGTTCCCTTGAGAGATCCAGGATTAGTAACCGGACTTCTTGATCCAGCATTTGTATCTCCCAGTTTCTCTTGGTAGGCAAGTATTTCCTGCAATAGAACAAGATTAATAACCAGTCAGGGTGTTCATTTCCATTGCATTCGTAATTTCTCAAAAAAAAAAAAAAAAAATCAAAAGTCCCTTACCACAGTGCAGACAGCCCGACAAATGTATCCTGTTGAGAAATTAACTTCTGGAGCTGCCTGAGCTTGCAAAATATGTCTTTTCCTTCTATGAAATTGCTCCCAAAACAAGCTCTAGCAATCACATCCGCTGAAAAGTTCCTCAGGTATCCATCAACATAGATCTTCTGACTACCTCCTGTGCTATTAAGCATATTCTCCCATGATTGTAACAGCGGAACAGTTGCATCCACAATCAGCCCTATCATACCCTATCATTGTAGGAACAACACAGTTAGGCTTAGGCTGATGATACAGTTATATGGGCTTTTTTAAGTAAAATTTAAGAACCTTAATTTTTTCTACAAAGAATTGTGGTGCCAGGATCTTCTTCTCATAGGCCCAAAGGTCGCCATTCGCTATCAATATACCTAATCCAAAGAGAGGTTTTCGTGATTTCATTATATGCTGTGGCTTCCCTAGCTCTGATGGAGTCCAGTGGCCCATGTCTTTTACCATTTCTGGCTGAGCAACATGCAATATCTCCAAAACTCCTGTTGAGTAAAGGAACACGGGCCCTGTTCCAATTTTCAAACACCATGTAATGACATAACAAACTGAACTGAAATATTTAGATAATGACAGAGCAATACATAATGGAAACTTAAATGAATCAAAAGTCAACCACTTATAACTGCATACATTGATTGCGAAAGTTCAACAGAATGTTCACAAGACAGGACAACCCAAGTCACAAGCATCTCTCAGCTACAACAAGGTCCAAAATTCCCAGGACAGCTACACAATCATTTAGGTAAATATTTCTTAATGTTAGACCACGGTTTCTACAGAACCTACTTAGTTACTCGTGGACAAACTTACAGTACTGAACTCCAGAGAGTAGAGTACACATTCTTAATATTTGGGTCCACTTGAAAACAAAGTGTTCATGGATGTCTTTTCTGAGGCAACTATCTGTACACAAACTAAATGTAAGGATTTAATTAAGGTAAATATCTGATCATATGAAAAAACCAAACTTGATACAAAATCTGGCTATCACTATCAGTTCAGACTTCAGAACATGTTATTTAGTGAACTTCTAAATTTTCTCCTAGGGGAACTTACTAATGGAGGTCCATAGCTTCAAGTATAGAACTAGCTGCACAGTGACAGATAGAGATAGGCAAGGGGATAAATACTTAAACTGCATTCTTGTTTGTGATCCTGAAACAAGATAATAGCCTAATACTCATAGTGGCAAAGACTGAATGATCTTCCATCAACATCTGTCATCTTTGTTATTGGGGATTTCTGGACATGAAAAGCATGCTCACACAAGATGATTAACATCGCAAAAGGAATCTAAGACTTACTTAAATGCTAAGTATATGATGTAAGGTTCTGGCCATTCTCATATTTGGGAGACCGATGCAGAGTTATCTTCAAGCATAGTTAATTAACCTTACTGTCTAGCCTTTTATGAACACTATGTTTCTAGCTTCCGATTATGGAAAGCTGTTGTGATTCCAGAATGAAGTAAACAATCACAATCATGCTTATCAGTCTCATTGCAGTGACCCTTATATAAACAGATAAGCAAAAGCAAGGGATTCTATACATACCATATGTCTTCCTCCAGAGAAGGAAATGAGGGAAGATGGTGGATATGTAGCCGTTCATGTCTTTGTCTTGCCTCTGCACACACTTGAGTTCTTGTTGGATTCTCTTCATCTCCTGGGTGTTGCCATAGAGCAAAGTAGGTTTAGGACCGTTTATGCCTTGCCTCCTCAACTTTTTCCTTATCTTCTCCAGCCTCAGCCATAGGACTTCATATAAGTAAACCAGAGCTAAGCCAAGAAGTATGGTCGAAACAACTAGAACTATCTCAAGTAGTTTCTCCATTAGAGGGGAAAGTATGAGAGGAACAAATGAGTCTTATGTCAAACATACAAGGCAATCAGTACTTGTATAGTCTTCTAGCTTAAAATACTTAGTAATGAACTCCTATATATTCCAGTTTTAAAAAAGCTCCCATCTGTTCCTATACTTGTTGAAGAAATGAGTGGTGGTTTGTCCTTTTCCTGACCTACTGACTCCCATTTACCCATATACTTGTTTTAATAATGGTGAATGATTGTCCTTTTCCTGACCTACTGACGTTCTCTCATTGTTTAGATCACTTCCAGCACGTAGTTTCAGAGACATGCCACCTTGAAAACATGGCAAGTATTCATCACTAGACTTTTAGCAACTTGATTTAAGGCTTTCTGCTTGCAAAATTTTCCCTTCCTGTGTTACTTTGTCAGAACATACAGCCACCATATATTATTACTACATATAACTCTGCACTATGTAACTAGCATGACACAGGTGGCTCGTTTGGTTGGGGGTAATTGAAAGAAGGGAATGAGAGTTTAGAGGTAGGAGTTTAGAAATATTTTCTTTGTTTTGTGGAAATGGGAGTTTTGGTGGAAAGGGGAAGGGGTGTTTAGGGGGGCAACTCCCACTAATCAATTCCCTAGGGGAGGGGTGGTAATTGGGAGGGAATTGTGCTCTTATTAAAATAAAAGTAGATCCTTACCGTTCATCATGATTTGCCTCTTCAATTCCCTTTCTTATTTCCCTCCACGAACCAAACAAGGGATTAGGACTAAAAGTCAATTTCCCACCTTAATTCCCTCTATCAACTCCCACCACGTATTCCCATGCTTCTTCCAACGTATTTGCCAAACACACCCAGGAGACTAGATTAATCTAGGCAAGAGTTTTATATCAGAAAGAAAGAAAGAAAATGAGGAAAAAAGTCACAAATAAAACACGAGTGAGCTTCAAATAATAAATGAGGAATTACCTCATGGTTGGAACAGATATTTTTTTAACATAAGGCAAATATCAGAAGAAAAAAAAACAACAAGGTCAGCAATAGATTGTTTAAGGCATGGATTAAACTTTGGAGTGGAGAGTTAAGCATATTTAATTTAAAGCAGAAGCTTCATAGGACTTGCAAATTACCAGTCAAACTACAACAAGCATCATGCACAATGAGACTACAAGACAACAGATATTTTAGGTACTTACTGATGAATGCATGGGTAAACTTTCAGGCAGAGTGTTAGTTACATGGTTGAAGTTACAATCTAAGCAACCAAACATACAAACTATTAATCAACAGCAGCAATCAACAGTATTTGTTTTGCTGAACTGACTGAACTTGGGTACAAGAACTCCTTGGTGGATCACGTCAGCAGACACAAAGTTTGAACTTCAAATTAATCTTGAACCTTTTCATACACAAGTGACAAACACTGGCAACAAGCACACGCCATCACACAGACATTTGGTATCAGCAGGTATGCACTGAATATTTAGAACATAGACCACCAACTTCTTCTTGTGTCTACATGTGTCGTAGTGGTAGTCTGGGATCTACGGCACAATTGCCTTCTAACATTGCCAGCTGGGTTGGTGAAGCACAAAACTAGAGCTAAACTGACAAGACTTACAACTGGAGCTGCTGCAATAAATAGCCATCTATGACGCCCATGTGCTCCATTTGGCTGCTGTGCAGTAGGAACAGCATGTTCACGTGTATTAGTCTCTTCCATTGTATCACCACCTGTATTAGAACTTCCATCAACCTCAGGCTCATAAGTTTCTTCAACAACTTCCTGCGGATGGGTACGCTCCACCCAATGGATACCTCCCTCATTGACTGTGGCATGCTTGGACCTCTCATATTCCGGGTCATCTGTAGGAAGCTCGTAACGACAAACTGGGCATGTATTCCTAGAGCTAAGCCATGGCAAGATGCAAGATGAATGATATAGATGCATGCATGGTAGCTGTTTTGCTACAGTGGTGACAGGCAT
The DNA here is from genome assembly GCF_019320115.1 of Miscanthus floridulus. Classification (NCBI taxonomy): domain Eukaryota; kingdom Viridiplantae; phylum Streptophyta; class Magnoliopsida; order Poales; family Poaceae; genus Miscanthus; species Miscanthus floridulus. The sequence continues at coordinate 31,365 of NW_027096718.1, read as the reverse complement.
ATCATCTTTGCAGACTGGACAGGTTACACCACCGTTTATCTCATAGCTTTTGGAGATGACCACAGATGAAAGATTTTCAATGAAAGATGCCGCTGCAGGTGGAGCTCCTCTTCTGGAATTGTTATCCTCAGCAAACTGCTCGAGAAGTATTTCAAACTGTCTTGCATCAACATAATCTCCAGGATTCCCAATAAAAACTCTCCTGATTTCTCGCCCTTCCATGTCGGCTCTCAGATCAGTCCTGTTCACTCCTTGGCTTCCAGCTGTTCTCCAAGTCCACGCAGCACCTTCAGCTTCCTGCTCATTCAATCCACTCGGGGCGATATCATGCCATTGCTGCCGGCGCTCCTGCATGGTGTCATCTGCTTCATCCAAATCAGACTCTTCTGACTGCTCATCCTCATCATCATCTTCAGGATCATCCGAATCCCACTGGTATATTCCAGCATTCATAGGATCAATATCTGTATCCGTGTTCATGTAGCTCTCATTGTCAAGCTGAATGACAATTTCCCTCCCAACCATGGCGTGGCGATCAACAGAAGCATCCGATTCCCCACCCTCGTCACCAAAACTGATGTTCGACTCAATCTCACCAAACACAGAATCAGCGTAACTCAGAGCATCACTCTCGTCATCTGAAGTGTGCCATCTCTGGGACCGGCTCGGCGTAGAGCTATAAGACGCGTGCTGGCGTGGCGGAATCGTCGGGGAATCAGCATCCGCCTCATGACCCTGCCTAGCCAAGTTGATCAGCTGGGAGAACTGCTGCGGGAAAGCATCCTCCTCCGTGGGAGGCTCGTGCCCTGTCACCCTGGAGGACCTCTGCCTTCGCCATCTTCTCTGCCGGTTAGTCCTGGGAGTCTCGTCCCTGTTGCTGTTGCTGTCACTAAGCACGGTCATCTTGCACTCCCTGCATATGGCTAAAGCTTCGAAGCTGTCGGTGACCTCGGCGTCCAGAGTGAAAGGCCGCGTGCAGACCAGGCACTGCACGTCTGGCGGAGCGGGGAGGAGCTCGTAGCTGCCGTAGTGCCTTTGCTGGTCAGACATGGATATCTGGTTCTTTTAAATCCGAGAATACCCTTTTGTATCTATCAGTGTGCCAGGGAAAGGAGGGAATATGCGATCGAGTTCATACATGAACTGGACTCCAAGGAAGCAGATCTGTCCGCTGGACAGGACAGGACAGGACATCCGGATCAGGTGCCCGTGATATGCATCAGTAAACACGCGCGCACATGTAAACCTGCCAACGAAAGGAATGGAAGTGATTGGTTAATCAGACGGTACAGAGATCAAACCAGATTAATACACGCGCGAACTAATGGAACTAGCAGACAAGGAGTTTGGGCAGGTGAGGGAAGATCAAGATTTGAGGGGGGAATGGAATAGAAGAACTATAGAAGTAAAACAGTAATCCTAGGGTGGGGAAACTAGAGAGGGAGGGGAAGTTTCCTCACCATGAACCTCGATCCGGACGGGAGAGGCCTCGCGAATCGATCCTGGCGAAGCTGCGTGCGAAGACTAGGACGGATGGGGAAGACGAAGACGGATTGGGGGGAGAGAGGTGTGGAGGTGGTTGGGTTCTCCGCTCCTGAGATTTGTCGGATGGCTTCTCCTCCTTTCTCTGCTCGGTAGAGACGGACGGAAAAGAAGAGACTGGAGAGATGGATTCATCCGATGTGGGCCTGGCCCGCTCGTGTAGTAGGCCTATGTGCTCCAGCCCAGACCAGCCCAGGATGCACAAGTCGTGGTCGGGTTGATTTGATTCGTGTAGCCAGGCCCAGACACGGCCTCTTCTCTCGTTCTCGACTCATTTTTTTTAGCGTTTCATTGCAGGCCTGGAATCGGCTCCGCCAAATGTGGAGAAGAAGAGGGGGGCCTAATTTTTTACTATTTAATCTTTTTTTTAATATAATTTACATTTGGCCTCCTGAGAGACTTCAACTCATCTTTGGACCCTGAGGGTCGGCGCCATGAGTCCTGGCATCGAGGTAATACGTCTCGGCGCCACAGATTTTGACGCCGAGGTACCTGACCATGCACAGAAGAAAATCCTATGTGGTCGATACCTCGGCGCCGTAATACATGGCGCCGAGGTCGACGCCACATATCTTGGCGCCGACCGCCGACCTCGCACACGCTGATGCTGGCAGGCCCTGAGATGCGAAAAGGATATCCTGTGCTCATGACAGCTAGCGTCTGCTGTATTTTCTAAGCCACGGCAGGATCAGTGTGTGCAGATCGCGGGCAACCGCAAAACACGGGCGGCCGCTTTGGATTGTGGCTCGTACTAGGCATCAAACAATAGTTTTGACTCCCGGCGTCGTCGTGGTGTGTCGTCATGACAGTGTCTGGATTATGAATACTAGTTAACGGGAGGTCACGTCGTCCCATCCTGCAAGGCATCACCACTGTTGTCATTTTATTTGACTTTTCCACATTATTTCCATCAATAGTTAAAGCATTTTAAAACGAAATGTACTGGAGTTCATTTAAGTTGATACTGTACATACAGTACTGGAGTTCATGCAGTTTACTTTATTTTTCTTCACCGTGCCGGATCAACGATACGGGGCTGTTCGGCTGGTGGGATTTTCTCCCATGCGTTGCCAACGTTTTTGCACTGGGTCTTGTTTAGATTGCAAGTTTTTTCACTCTTTCTTTATCACATCAAATTTTTGGACACATGTATGGAGTATTAAATGTAGATAAAAAATAACTAATTACACAGTTTAATTGTAAATTACGAGACGAATCTTTTGAGTCTAGTTAGATCATGATTGGACAATAATTGTCAAATACAAACGAAAATGCTACAGTGCCAAATACTGATTCCTAACCTCAATCTAAACAAGGCCTGGATTTTCTCTTTCATGCTATTGATCGACTGTGTAGGATTTTCTCCCCTGGCCGACAACGCATTGATGGCCGGCGTGCAGGCACAGAGGAGGCGTGCGGCTAGTACGTGCTAGACATGGTGCTGATGCGTCACTAGGCCCTCGTTTAGTTGGCCCGATTCGACGGCGGCTGATCCACTGTAGCTACACCGTTTTGTTTTTATTTGATAATAATTGTTCAATCATTGACTAATTAGGTTCAAAACGTTCGTCTCGCAAAGTACAACCAAACTGTGCAATTCGTTTTTGATTTCGTCAACATTTAGGACGTGTTTGCGACCCTGGCCCGGAGGCCCGGCTGCGCCCGTGGGCTGCAAGTTGCCATGTTTGTGGTCGATGGCCCGCAAGCGAGCCTGGCTTCGCAGAGCAACACTCGACCTCTCCGCCTGGCTCTCTGGAAACGACCGAAACCCTCGTTTCTTCGGAGCCGAGCTCGTCTGCGACGCACGCGGGCGATTTTGGGCGGCGGCGGGGTGGCTCGCGCGGGCTCTGGCGGGAAGGGGAAACGTCTTCACGCGCGTCCCCGCTCTCCGCTCCCGCTCTGGCCGCCGCGCGCGAAGCGAAATGGCGGCGATTTCGCCGGCCTTTATATACGGGTTCTCACTCTCCACTCTCTCCTTCTTCCACTCGGTGCTTGCTCTTCCACCTCCCTCGTGAGAGACCGGCGGTGAGTTGTGGTGCGTGGCGGCGGCGGCGACCTCCGGCTGGCTGTGGGTTAGGTCACCGGCGCCGAGTTTCTTCGCCGCGTCCCCGCTCCGGCTGCTGCTGGGACTCCATGGCAGCGGTGTTCCTTTTCTTCTCCGTCCGCATCTGCTTCGTCTTTTTCCCGATCTGCATCCTCTACTTCTAGATCTGCCTCTTCTCCGTTGTTTGGACCCCGAGCCAAGGTGAAATCGACCCCCAATCTTCTTTTTTGTGGTGCTTCTTGAAGTTCTTAGGGTTTCTTGTTCGTTGCTGTTCATGATCTGTTAGGGTTTCATACTTGTTATAACTGCTTCATGCTCCTATTAGGGTTACTTGTACCTTGCTGTTCTTGATCTGTTGGGATCGTGATCTGTTAGGGTTGTTGATCTGTTTCAGATTTGTATTGTACCTTGTTGTTCATAACTGTTTGATGCAGTTGTTAGTGTTACTTGTACCTTGCTGTTCTTGATCTGTTAGGGATGTTGATCTGTTTCTGATTACTATTGCTTTGAGTTTTTTGTTCCATCATTGGTCAATGATGTTGTCCACATTTAGTACTGGGAGGCATCACATACAAGATGCAGTCGTGCTTTTGTTGGCATGCATTCATTTCACATTCATGTTGATGCCTAGCAGGGTACATTAAGCTGAAATCATGTTATATTTTTACATGCTTGTAGATGGATCTGTCTTTGAGCCGTGACATGCTGTGTAGGAAGGCAGCTGCCTTGACTGTTGTTATGGTTACCTTTGTATCCACTAGGCTAAAAAGGAAAACCCCTGAACCTGAAACCCCACTGCCTGATCCTATAGCACTGGCCCTGATTAGGGATGAAAATGAACAGCACAGACAGAGAACACTGAGAATGATATACAATTCCACTGATTCAGAGTGTATTTCTATGATTAGGATAAAGAGAGTTGCTTTTTTTAAGTTAGTGAGAACTTTTAGAGAGAGGAGTCTTGTCACTGATAGGGAAGGGGTGTCAGTAGAAGAGTAGGTTGCCATGTTTTTACATATTGTAGGGCACAACCAAAGATTTAGGGTTGTCCACCGGTCCTTTAGGAGGTCCATCCAAACTGTCCACAAGCACTTCCATCAGGTGTTGTATGCTGTGGGTGAGCTTAGGAATGAAATGATAAAGCCAACTAGCACTACCACTCACCCAAAGATTCTTGGAAGCCATACATGGAATCCATATTTTAAGGTAATTGTATACCCTGGGTTCATTAGTTACATTAGACCTGTTGCAATGACTGACCCATGCTTTTTAGGATGTCATTGGCTTTATAGATGGCACTCATTTCCTAGCAAGGGTTCCTAGGCGCATGCAACAAGCTTTTAGGGTTCCTAGCAAGGGCTCCTGTAGCTAGGAATGGGGCTGTGAGGGCAATGAGGTGGACCAACACCACCTCTGGCTTTGTGCTAAGGAGGATGGCTGCCCTTGTTAGTGATGGTAGCAGGCCTGAGAAGGTTTTCAAGGACAAAGATGTGAATTCTGTGGCCAAAGCCCTCAAGCAGTTCTGTGGGGAGGTTGTTAGCCCAACTCAAGTGTACAACCACTTGAGGAAGTGGAGGCAGAAATGGGCTAGGGTGAGCAAGTTGAAGGACCTTAGTGCTGCTCTTTGGGATGACCAGGCTCATGCTATCATGCTTGAGCAAGAGCACTACCTTGTCCACTGCAAGGTAGCAGTTTGATCTCGTCTTTGCCTTGACTACCTACATTTGTCTTTCTTAAACTACATTTGCCCAACTCTGCAGGACCATCCTAAAGATGCAGAGTTTCTTAACTGCCCTATTAGGTTCTACACTGAGATGGAGGCTATCTTTGCTAATGCCATGGCCACAGGCAAGTTTGCACTTGGGTCTGGTGAAGCCTTAGGGTAGAACCAGGCTAACAGTGTTGGTGCCAAGGCTGATGGTCCTCCTTTGACCCACACCACAGTTCCCAGTGAATAGGGAGGGGATAGCAAGGCCACTGAACTGCTTCCTACCTCCTCAGCTGCTGGCCCAAAGAGGAAGAGAGGGAACTTCTCTGAGGAGGAGATGCTCATGTTGACTAACATATCAGATGCTGTGAACAATGTGGCCAATGCTCTTAGGGAGACTGGACCTGCCCATGTTGATGCCAATCTGTACCTTGCTATGATGGAGATGCCTGGCTTCAGTGAGGAGGCACTTATTGTTGCCTACACCTTCCTCCTGGACAACAAGGCCCAAGGCAGGGGCTTTGTGAACATGAGTGATGCCCACAGGGCCCTTTGGCTTAGGACCTTCCTGGTCAAAAACTACTATGTGTAGTTCCACTACACATGAAGGGCTAGAAGGCCAGGAGGAGGTTGACTGTAGAGATGTATAGTTCCTCCACCCCCCCTCACCCACTCTCTCTTCTTTTGACAACAAGACCTTTTGTGCAGTCTGCTTGTTCTTTTGACACCTGACCTTGATGGTATAGTTTGCCTAGGAGGGTGGCTAACAATAGGCAAGGATTTGGGAACATTTGAGCCCTTGGCTGTTGGGCAGAACTTGGTATTGTAAGAAACTTATTTGTAGCCTCTGTTGGCTACTTTTTATTTGATAAATAGTTGCCTATTTTTGTTGTTTATGCCTCTGGTGGTAACTGTGGGATTTAAAGGCCTATGATGCATAAAACAAACTTGAGGTGGCTACCTTATTCTTGTTTTGATGGTTTTGTTGTTGTGCTTTCTTCTTTATTTGCCTATCCTTCCATTCTACACTTATGCTCAGTTGTACTCCACAGCAACAACATCCTCTCGTGATGGCTGATGTCAGTGAGTGCAACTGTTGTTTATTTGCCTCTTTATTTAGTTCTTACAATTCTTGGTAGCCACCAATGACTAAACAAGAAAAAAACCACCAAACTACTAAGCTGAGGCTAATTTTTTTTATCAAGTTGCCGATGATATTCACCATCATTCAAACTGAATGGTCGACTGAGGCATGTCATTCAGACCACTTACATGTTCTACATTTGGTTGGTTTCAGAGAATGCCTCCCTGCTATATGGTCTTTGAAGGGAAGAAACCTAGGATTTATTTTACATGGTATGAGTGTGCTAAGCAAGTGCTTAGGGAAGAAGGGGCTATCTATTAGAAGTACAACAACTATGATGATGCTCTTAGAGATTTTAATGCAAGGATACCTCAAGAACCCTTGCTGTTACCAATTCATGCCCCTCATGGGGATGCATCAGCATCCCATGAACTAGTGACAGGTCAAGGTTCTGAAATCTATCCTCATTCACCTGGGCTGCAAGGCTGTTGCAAAAATACTGTCATCTTGATCTTGTTTATGGTTGTAGTTGGTCTGTCACTCAAGCTGTTCATGTGCCACAGCTGTTATTTTAATTAGGCCGATGATGACACAATAGGATGACTGCATTAGCTGGCTACATGCTTTCTGTTAACTTGGTGCCCTTCTCGGCTTGCCAAACTGTTAAATGTTGTATTTTGGCCAATGATGACACAATGGATCGATGCATTAGCTGGCTACATATCATTTTGCTGCCTCTTATCTGTTTCTGTGAACTTTTTCGTTTGTTGGCTTCAAAACTTGACTGACCCATGCTTCTGTTCTTCTTTACTGACTTTGATTATCCCATGTAGCCAGTAATGCCATGAATTGTTAAATTAGCATGTCTGAGGCCAACTATTTCATGCTGAAACTTTGATTTGTTGTTGTAACGGTTATGGAAGAGCAACCTCATTCTCCTTTCATTCATGTCCATTTATGTTTGTTGTTATGGGCCTGGCCGACCATAGCCAAATGACAAACACTATCTCGGTGTGGCAGTTGGTGGTGGTTAGCCTCTCAGCCCGGCTGCTTCTTCGATGACAAACACAGCCTCGCCTGAGCCGGGCTCACTGGGTACACAGGCGCAAACAAGAGCTGTTGCACCACTTGGGGCAGGCCTGCCCAGGCCTGGGCCAGTTGGGCTGGCCAAGCCGGCCAGGTACAGGGTCACAAACACGCCCTTAGTACTCCATACATGTACCGCAAGTTTGATGTGACGGGGAATCTTCTTTTTGCATAGTGTCAAAGTTGGGAATTTGGTGGAACTAAACACACCCTAGTATCTCCACAGTGCAGACTGGACAGAGAGAGAGAGACGGGTTCAGTGGCTAGCTTCACGCCAGGTTCAGGACTTGAGACTGCTCTAGCCATCGCTGCCTCGTCCCATCGCCCACGCCTTGCACTGCTCGGCCAGCAAGTTTTGCGACGAGCACGGGAACCGAGGCAACGCGGCCGCTAGTCTGCCGGCATCAGCGTGTGCGACCTCGGCGCCATGTATTACGGCGCCGAGGTATCGGCCACGTAGGATTTTCTTCTGTGCATGGCCAGGTACCTCGGCGCCAAGATCTGTGGCGCCGAAACGGGTTACCTCGGCGCCATGACTCATGGCGCCGACCCCCAGGGTCCAAAGATAAGTTTAAGTCTCTTAGGGGGCCAAATGTAAATTATATTAAAAAAAGGTTAAATAGTAAAAAATTCAGGAGGGGGGCAGGCTCAACTCCCACGGTAGGATTCCACCCCCCGAGGGCGTGATGAAGATAAATGTTGATGCCGCGCTATCTAAGAATTCTTTTATTGCGACAGTGGCGGCGATAGCAAGGAATGAGGCAGGCACTTTTCTGGGAGCGTCTGCTGTTGTGATGAGAGGTGTTTCAGACCATGAGACGGTGGGAACGTTGGCCTGCAGAGAAGGTTTAGCACTTACAAGCGACCTCATGCTACGGAAGGTCATGATTGCTACCAACGAGATTTTTTTAACACTTTTTGTAAACTAATTTTAAATCTAACATTGTTTTTTTTCTTCCAAAACTAACACTTTTGGTCGCGCCTATTGCCATGGCGCGGCGAAACATCTGTGCCGCGCCATGCATAGTGACGCGGCGGGAGGATGACATGGCGTCGTCGTGGCAGGGTCTGTCGCGCCACCCATCTTGGCACGGCTGTGACGCGCCAGCGCTGGTGGCGCGATAAGGCCTAGTAAAAGCCCACGACGCCCCCACTGCGCCCGCCCTCGCCCTCGACCCCAACGCACGCAGCCGCCCCTTAGTTAAAGTTAGAAAAAATGAGCTTAAAGACAAATTGAATAAAGATTGGGGGTAGTGTGACGGAAGTATCTTCTTTTTGTTTGATTGATGGAAGATCCGATCCGTTGAGCACAGACGTGAGGCCTTGACTAAGAGCCGAGGACACGTCATGGATACTCATTTTCAATCCTCCAACCCTACGTACGTCAGTCGTCATACGTTAGTAATTAAATTGGTGTACATATATAGCTTAAAAGTCTGTTTGGTTGAGCGGTGGTGAAAAAAACTGCTGTAAACTATGAGCTATAAAAAAGTTATTGTTAATTATATGTTGTGAAAGACTGTAGAAAACTGTTTGGTTAAAATAAATATAAAGCTTATCTTCTCTCTATCTTTCTTGAAACAAATATGATGTATCTTTTTGTTTCCACCTATTTCGAAAAATCAAAAGCCAAAAATCTGTACTATACCAACGAACATGTGTGGCCGTTTTGCAAACCATGCGAGCGGACCTTGCCTTGTCATCAGTCAGTTGTCCCATGCTGCTCTTTGTCCGCCTACCGCTCCGCGAGTTGTACCGGGACTACTGCGGGAGCGTCACATCCACATCCACATCCACGTGCATGTGGAAAGGGCTATGAGTAGTAATTAAGAGTATTTTGTAGTACTCCTACATAATCATCATGACTTTGTTTTTTTTGTGAATCCTACATACACTAATCATGACTTCATGAGAGACAGTAGACCAGCCATTCTAAATGCATGCATGGTTAGGTGAAGAAATCCAGGCATCCGGCAAAAGGCACCCAAAACGGTCAGTGCAGAATCTTCTTTTAGAGAGGAGATTAACTTAATATATATTGATACAAAGCCGGCCGGGGTTACCAATTCAAAAGCGAACCACAAACACACTAACAAACTGACAGAGACATCTAAATGGCTACTACATCCGGAATGAAGCAATATATGATACACATAATCTGTCACTATCAGTGTAGGCAACTGACATTTTTCCCAGCAAAGGAACGAAATTTTCTTTCACTGACATTTAGTTAGTACATCACGTAGGTTTACAAATCGAAGGATAAAAGTGCCTGAAATATCGTAGAATTTTCTTTAAGAGTTTCGGTACCTGTTCACGGCTGAAAAAAAGTGGTAAAACGGAAAAAAAAAATCCTCTGTCATCAGTCAGTGCATTGGTAGCCGTGTACTCCCGTTTGCTGAGCACCAGCGCCGCCCGGTCTAAGCACATGGCCTCTGGGTGCGCGCTGCATCGTGTCGTGCGTGTAACTCCAAGTGCTTTTTGAGTCGAGCCAACATCTTTTGTACTACTATCATATACTTACTCCGTTCTAAGAAAAACAATTCTCAATTCCTAAAGAGAGTCAGATAATTTTAAATTTTTGATCAATTTTACATAAAAACTAATATTTTTTATATCAAATAAGTATCATTAGATTAATTTATATAATATATATTTTTCTAGTAGCTAGTCTATAAAATAAAAAGTTTGACTGGTCTTAAATTTAGAATTATATTCTTTAGAGATGAAAGGAGTAGTACAGTAGTACCTTTCAAACGTTCTCTTCTGCACTAAATGGCCAAAAAGTATATATAAACCTGAAAACACCTACTATCTATGTTCCTTTTTAAGTGTCACTGTGGTATTTATGCTGATCAAATTCTATTAAGTTCGACTAAGTTTGTAGAAAATATTTGCAATATTTATATCTCTAAATAAGTTTAATGAAAAATAAATTTAATGATCTATCTAATGATATATACTAATTATGTACTATAAATACTTATATTTTTTATATATTTGGTCAAAGTTAAATATGTTTGACTTCTTGGGAGGTGAGCACGATAGTTAAAAAGGGATGGAGAGAGTATCTTATTAGACCAATAGCTCAAGGCAACACAGGGCCTAGTTACTAACTCTACTGCTCCCTCCGTACTAAATTATAAGTTATTATAGCTTTTTCGAGAATCAAAACATCTCAATTTTGACCCAATTTATATAATAAAATAATAACATATATGATACAAATAAGTATCCTTTGATCATTAATTATATTTTCATACTATACATATTTGATGTCATAAATCTTTATAATTTTCTCTATAATTTTGATCAAACGTGAAATGTTTTGACTCTCTAAAAAAGTTAAAGTAACTTATAATTTGGGACAGAGGAGCAGAAGATAAAACACCTTGGGGATCGAACCGTACTTTTTTTTTCCAATGCGGAACCCTACGTGTTGGGAAGGTGATGTGCCCCTCACACAGTCCTGGATAGATCAAACAAAAAGGCACATTAATTCTTTTTGTGTAGTGAGCTCAGATTGTGTACCCCCCCCCCCCCCCCCCTTCTCTCTCCTTGAAACCTCAATGAAGCCAAACATGCGTTGGGCCTTCTTTTTTTAGGAGAGCTTCATCATTGTTGTCACCTCACCACTCGTAGTACAAGTAGAAAACAAAATAATATAAAACACTATACAAGCTTTCCCCGGCCGCATTTTTTATATTTTCGCCTTCTTCCTCAGGCCTATCATTAGAACGTACCGGCGGATGATGAGGTGCGTGCCACTAATTAACTAAGCAATAACCGAATTCAAAGATCACACATGTATGATGGATATCACATAAAATAATGAGTAACTAAGTCTAACAAAATTAAGCAACCAATATATATACACTCACAGTACATATGACAGCCTTAGATGAGCAGCACTGAATTAAGAGAGAATTTCCTATTTAACATCAAAAGATAGAGTAGTGCCCTTTGTGACCCTGAAAGATAATCCGTGCCTTTTTTACACCCAGTGTAACTTTATGCCCCATATAGGTTGTTGGGTCCGTCAAGTCATTTTGTTAGGCCAGTATCAATGGGTTTCATCAAAGTTTTATGGGCATTAAATATGCTGATGTGGCACCATATTGATGAAGAGAGAGATGATAACAGTTTCATCGGAGTAGAGAGAGTTTCACGAGGATAAAACTCTTCTGCACTGTTTTTAAAATATGGATGTATTGAAAACTAGGACATGAAACCTCCACTAAGACTGGCCCACGTAACTTCAAGTTTTCCTAGACTAAAATGCCCCTAGACCTCTCTTTTTTTTACACATGGATTATCTTTCAGGGTCACAAAGGGCTCTATCCTTTGATGTCAAATAGAGAATTCTCTCCTCAATTAAATTCAGGCATCCCCATCTCCCATCTGCCGTCGTTTGCCATATAATAAAATCTTGATGCTAGGCTAAATATATATATAGTAGTACTAGTACGTAGCCGCCTACCTAATTGCTTCTCCATATATATAGATAGGAGTCAACAACTTGATCAATAAATAAAGACCATAAAATAAATCAGAAGATGTTCGTAGTACCTATATATTTAATTTGACATGTGCAAAGGATGAAAGAACTGATGAGAAATGAAATACATCATGACCTATATGTTTGGTACTTTGGTGGTAGGAGGAGGATCTGAATGAAACAGATCGTAGCTAGAGCTTCTTTTTATAATATACTGATGACTAGTAGCAGCAGTACGTAGGTAGCCAACTTTGCGGAGATCGATATTCCTCCTGCCCTCTTCCGTCGTCATTTTATGGGGGCAAGGGCGCCTTATTATTAATATAGTTATTAGCTCTGCATCGGGACATGTAGTTATATATACGCACACACGTATTGTTCTACAGTTGGCCATATATGGAATAACTTATTTTGTGGTCATCTTGAGTTATGACAATTACTATACTAATTTACAAGATTAGTGAAACCTTCTCCTAAGTGATTTACTATAACATTATGGTAAATATCATCATGAATTATAGTAACGTATGTATCATAAATGTATACTCACTTTATCGTAAATTAGTACAGTACAAACATTATTATAAATCAAAGTGGTTGTAGAATAAGTTTTTCTCTATGGCTGGCCATAGATTAGCCTGACCCCCTCGCTCTCTATATATAATTTCTCCTTCGTTCTTCATCACAGTACAAGGAGAGAGAACAATATATTTATATTATACTACTATATATATAATAAAGCAATGAAGAACGCATATATGTCCTCTCCGATCCTCGCTCCAATTGCGCTTGAATGGATGGAGGTGCATATATTTTCGGGCGCGCGGGCTCACTTTGGCTACGCGCATTCGACATTGATGATACTCGATCAAGAGTCTAACACCAATGCAAGCTTGCTGAATAGTGCACATGACATCGATGAGAATTGTTCGATCAGATGGTCAACTCGGTCTTCCAGCACATGCAGCTGCAGATCTAGTAATTACTAGTACTACTTACTACGTATATTTAACCAAGCAATAAGCAACACGGCTACTACATCGAACGCGAATCATACGATCGAGAGACGGCTACTTCGCTGGTTTGAACTCTGGAGTGCTGTACCAGCAGCTCGCAGCATTATCCCCACACTCCCCTCCCCAGAGCGTCGGCACTGGGGGCAGCTCCGTGACTCCGTACGGCATGATGCGAGACCGCCGCCGCAAAGCCCGCAAAAAGCAGGCGGCTGGATGCGCATGCCGCACATGGCCGCCACAGCCTCCCACGACTGAGGCCCCGGCCTACCTCTGCTCTGATCCATAGCATAGCAGGACCCCGGCCTCTTCTTCCAGAGCTCCTGTAGTCGCAGGACCTCTTTCCTTCATTCACGCACATCCGGTTCAGAGCCTGCCCACTCGCTTTCATTTTGTCTTTCCTGCTATCTCCTCCTGCCGCCGCCACTTCTTCTCTGCTGCCTCAGCGTCGCCGGCAGCGGTGCCGTCAAAGCAATTCAGGGCCTCCATCCACCACCACCAATTTCTTGTCCCAGTGAAGAAGCGCGTCGCGCGAGCTATACCTCCGCTGGCTGTTTCCTGGACTGACTGGCCGCTCGGAATCGGATCCGCATCTTCTCCTCACTTCTCTGGTGAGTAAGCCTAGCTTTCTGCTTGGGTCGGTTGATTTAAGCTACCTTGCATTGGGGACATCTTTTATTTTTTTTTCCCGTCAATATATAGTAAGGCTTCGTCGTTAAGTGTATGTGTGTAATAATAAGGGCTCCATTGTTTGGATAAACCTCTTTTCTCCATGCTGGTTTCTCACTCTCCAATCCATATCAGGGCTTTATTTATTTGGAGAGGGCTTTATTTATTTGGAGAGGGAGAACCTAATAAGAATATATAGATCTATCCAAAAAAAACCCGAAGATTTCGTCTGCCACATGTGCATCAAAAACCAAGGGAGAACCAAACCGAATTGGGTTGATCCGCTTCCCCCACCTGTTACTACAGGAAAATCAGGCTTTGCCGACTGCCAGTCTCTTTCCCGACTGCCTTTCTCCAGGCAGTCGGCAAAGGGGCTCTTTGCCGACTGTTTTTCTCTGGCAGTCGAAAAAGAGCCTGGCAGTCGGCAAAGCCTCTCCAAGGCAGTCGGCAAAGGCTGGCAGTCGGTAAAGAGGTCTTTGCCGACTGCAAAAGACAGTCGGCAAAGACAGACCGTCGGCAAAAGTGGTCGGACGGGACGGAATTCCGGGCCGTCGGCTTTGCCGACTGCCCTCCGTTAGCAGTCGGCAAAGGCCTGCCCTCTTTGCCGACTGCCAAGGAAAGGCAGTCGGCAAAGAAGCTCTTTCCCGACTGCCATGTTAGGCAGTCGGCAAAGAGTAAGTCTTTGCCGACTGCCGTACCACGGCAGTCGGCAAAGATTTTTTTTTTATTATTATTTTTTATCCCAGTTTTTTTCTGTGGGCAGTACATATTGTTTGAAATCTCATGTTCAAATTTGGGACCTTTTTATGATATTTTGCTATATTTCATTCAATTATTTTATTTCCTTGCATTTTCTCGCATAGTCCAAATTTGAACTGCAGGTGCATGAAATAATGAAACGCAGCCGTTCGAAAAATAATATTCATGTTGAAGAGTGTATTTTTAGGCCATGTACATGAACCCACTCAAAAAATTGAAGGTCTTGTCCACGACAGATGACCATCCCGATGCGGTATTAGTATTTTTTAATTATAAAAAATCCAAACGAAGTCTGAAAATCACGAAACTTGGCGAGGTGTCATGTTATCATATGCGGATACCATGGTAAAAATTTGACGATGTTTGGAGCAAGTTGCGTCATCTGATGTCCAAAACTCCCATATCTCACATGTGATATCATATGTGATCACATGTGAGATATCCGAGTTTTGGACATCAGACGACGAAACTTATTCGAAACATTTTCAATTTTTTACCATAGTCTCCACATACGATATCATGATGTCTTGCCAAGTTTCGTGATTTTCAGACTACGTTTGAATTTTTTATAATTGAAAAATACTTCTACCGCACCGGGATTGTCATCTCGCGTGGACAAGACCTTCTAATTTTTGGGTGGGCTCATGTACATGGTCTAAAAATACACTCTTCAACATGAATATTATTTTTCGAATGGCTGCGTTTGATTATTTTATGCACCTGCAGTTTAAATTTGGACTATGCGAGAAAATGCAAGGAAATAAAATAATTGTATAAAATATAGCAAAATATCATCAAAAGGTCCCAAATTTGTACATTGTACTTGAAACAATATGTTTTAGCCACAGGAAAAAATTGGAACCAAAAAAACCAAAAAAAAAAAATCTTTGCCGACTGCCTTGGGGGAGGCAGTCGGCAAAGGATTTGCCGACTGTATGCAGTCGGTAAAGCCTTTGCCGACTGCCGCTTTATACTGCAAGTCGGGGAAAGGCTCTGTTGTTTTAAAAAAATAAAAAAAGGAAGGGATAACCCTATCCACTCACACCCCCGCCACCCCCGCGACCCGCGCGCCGCCCCCCGCGACCCGACCCCGCTTCCGAGAAGCCGAAGGACCCCGCAGGGCCGCGCCCTCAGCCCTGAGCCGCCCAGCCCCCCTCCGCGGAACGCGGCCAGATCCGCCGCGCCACGGCGGACCGCGACGGCCGCGGACAGACGAGAGCCCCGCCGCCGCGTTCCCCGGCCGCGCCGGCGCCACGCCGGCGCCGCCGGCCGATGCCGCGCGAGCGCGCTGCCCGCCCCGCCGTGGCCAGCCGCGGCCGGCACGCCGCCCTGCCCCGTCCTCGTCCCCCCTGCGCCCGGCAAGGGACCCCCCCTCCCGCCGGCCATCTCCCCTCCCAGCTACTCCGTCCGGCCTCCGGCGCTCGTCCTCCGGGCTCTCCCTGTCGCTGCCCGCTGCGGCGCCGCCCGTTCTCCTCCTTGCCTTCTCTTGGTCTCCTCCCCAAGCGGCCAAGCCGGCAAGCCGCCTCCCGCCGGCTGCCCTCCGCCGTGGCCCGGCCGGCGGCCACGCCCAGGCTCCTGCTCCCGACTGGCCGGCTGCCCCCCCTGCTCCTGGCTCCTGCAGTCCTGCATCTGTCATCTCTGCTGCAGCTGCACATCTCGGTGAGCTACTGCCTACTGTTTTACTGAGATCCAGATCAGCTTCTATTTTCGATTTTGAATATTTAGTGATTCAGTCATATTGTAGCTTGTAGGGCATAAGAGCACTTTGAATAGATATCATCATTTATGTTATTTGTTAATATCTATTAGTATACGGCTAGTTGCATTTTTAGCCTTCTATTATTTAGCGCCCCCCACCCTCTTAGAACCGTGCTGAATTTTGAGACGAAAACAAGTGTTCAGTCAACGAGCTGTGTGAGGAATGTGTTCAGTCAACGTGTATGTGATGTCGGCCATCGAGCCGTGTATGTGATGTCGGCCATCGAGCCGTGTATGTGATGTCGGCCATCGAGCCGTGTATGTGATGTCGGCCATCGAGCCGTGTATGTGATGTTGAATTCTTTTTGCAGGTTCTGGAAACCTCTCCGTACAAGGGAGGTTCTGCCGAAAATTTGTACTTATATTGTTTTGTTGTGTTTCAGAAAAGCGCGGATCCGAAGTAGCCCCGTGCCTTGGTCGTCGGCCTGCACAGCGTCACCTCGGCACCTTAGGTATAACCCCTCTTCCCGTATCATGGTCTAGGTCGCGTCACCAAGTTAGGTGTCTCCCGTCCGAAATTGATACAGTTGGAAGTAGTACTTCCAACCGTATCTGTTTCGGATTGTCCACGTTTTTTGGACAGCCCACGGATGCGTAGATGGGTTAGCTTCCATGTCTTGCTCATGTCTGAGTCGTAGTTTCGGTTGCACCTCCCGGTTGTTCTCCGGATACACACACTCCCTACGGGGACGTGTATCTGGAGAACAGCGGGGAGGTGCTGCCAAAATTCCGATTCAGACGTGGGCATGCATGGAAGCTAACCCATCTACGCATCCGCGGGTGGGATTAGGACCTATCCTTCACCTATTAGCAGGTAGGAACGCCATGTAGATGCAATGCCTGGTTTTACTACTTGCTTATGCATATGTATTACAGAGGATGGCTAACCGTGATTGGATGTACACGGGCTTTGCAAGAAAGGACGAGGATTGGGTTAGGGGGACCTCTAATTTCCTAGACCAAGCATTTGGCCCGGCTGCTAGAGGGTCGATTCGGATGCCGTGTCCCTGTAGGAGTTGTAAGAACTCAAAAAGAAAAATAAAGGATGAGATTTGGAAAGATCTGTACAGAAACGGCTATGTGGAAGATTACAAGACGTGGATCTTCCATGGTGAAAAAGCCCGTATTAGAGAGGAGGTGAGAGCAGAGCTCGAGAAGTTTGATGGCGATGCCGGGGTGGATGACATGATTGTAGACTTCAACGAGGCACGTGGCAATGAAAGATTGGTGGAGGAGGATCCAGAGGAAACCGCAAAGGCGTTCTATGAAATGATGGAGTCGGCAAAGAAGCCACTTCACAAGTATACAACACTGTCGCAACTGGAATGCATGGGACGTCTAATGGGGTTGAAGTCGCAGTTGAACATGAGTCGGGAAGGCTTTAATCTCATGTTGCAAATATTTGGGGAAATGCTTCCGGAGGGTCACGAGCTGCCGAAGAATGAGTACACGTCACAGAAGCTCCTTCGTGCACTTAAGATGGACTATGAGTCGATCCATGCTTGTCCTAATGGGTGCGTCCTATTTAGGGGGGAAGACCTTGAGAGCGCAACACACTGTCCAAAGTGCAAAGCCTCTAGGTTTGTGGAGGTAGAGCGTAGTGATGGCACGAAGAAACAGTCGCCGATCCCAGATTCGTAGGTCCACCAGCACGACCTCCGACGTCCCCATACGCCGTCGGCAGCCGTCCACGTTGGCAGCGGTTCAGGTACCTTCAGTTCCATTCCTCGTTAATTGGTTTTACATATGTACCTAATTACCTGGGTGTGACATTGCAGTCCGAGCTGGCCGAGCTGCGGGCCGCGACAGAGGCCCGAGAGGAGGCCCATCGGCGGGAGATAGCGGCCAGAGAGGAGGCCCATCGGCAGGAGGCTTTGCGCTGGAGGCAGGACTTTGCCAGCTACATTCAGAGCATTCAGATCCCTGGTGCTGTCATGCCTCCTTTACCCGCCACGATGTTCGGTCCAGCACCTATTGACCCTACGGGGAGTACGGTGAGTATATATATTGGTCTCCATTGTTTTCACGAGGTCTGTGTGGCTACTAATGAGATCATGTCTACTTTGTGCAGTCAATGTCAGCGGGTTCGAACCCGACTCCTCCAGATGGACGTTCTCCTGGGTGGCAGGTTGTTTCGCCTCCGACATACTTCGGGCCTCCGGGTGGCGGTCTTCCTCGGCCTCCACAGTACGGGACCGGAGCGGCGGTGAGCTACCCTCTGCCACATACCCACCACGCGCACACCGGGTGGGAGCACCGCTACACGTCGGCGCCGCTCCAGCAAGGCCAGTCCTCATGGTCTTCGTGGCCTTCAGTTCAGGATGAGCATAGGGACCGTGGGTCGCACGAGGAGTGAAGTTCTTTTGGTTTGATGTTGGACTTGCGCACTTGTTTTTTATGTTTCGATGATCTGTGGACTGTATGGATATTAATGCTTATGGATGCTTGGATGTGATCTATATGTGAATTCGTGTTATATATGCGTGCATTTGGCTTATATATATAAATGTGTGATCTGTGTACTTTAAAGTGTGATATGTATATGAAAAAACAGGAGAGAAAAGAGAAAAAAAAAATTTTCCAGCTTTGCCGACCGCCTTCCTGGCAGTCGGCAAAGCCTTTGCCGACTGCCAGGAGAAAAGCAGTCGGGAAAGCCTTTTTCGACTGCCAGGAGAAAAGCAGTCGGCAAAGGCTTTCCCGACTGATTTTCCCCTGGCAGTCGGGAAATCCTTTGCCGACTGCTTTTCTCCTGGCAGTCGGGAAAGCCTTTGCCGACTGCTTTTCTCCTGGCAGTCGGGAAAGCCTTTACCGACTGCCAGGAAGGCGGTCGGCAAAGGAGACGGGACGGGACAGCGACGGAGTCTTTACCGACTGGTTATACGGCCGTCGGGGAAGCCTTTACCGACTGCTGTCCGGAAGGCAGTCGGAAAAGAATTCTTTCCCGACATCTTCTCTCCCGGCACCCCTTTGCCGACTGCCTAGGCGAAAAACGGTCGGCAAAGCCTTTGCCGACCGTTTTTCAGCCTTTGCCGACTGCTTTCGGCAGTCGGCAAAGAGGCCGATTCCTGTAGTGTTACGTTCCCCTTCCATCTTTGGGGTTAACCCCAGGATATGTTCATTTCCTTTGACACCGACCCTTAGATTGGCTTGGTTTGGCTACCCCTATAGCCTACACATTTTTTAAAAGTAAGGGCAAGAACAATCCAAAATCCATCTCTAAAATTCCAAAAAAAAAAATCAGAAAAAAACTTGACATTCGAGAAATCAGAAAATTCATCTCTATTTTTTAAAAAAAATAAACATCCCAAGAGGAAGAGCAATTCAAAAGTCATCCCTGAATAGGTTAAAAAATATCATTAAAAGAGCAAGATCAATCCAAAAATATCATAACAAATGGTATGATGTAGTTGCATATGCATAGTAAAAATCAGAAGCAGCTCGTGGCTAAGTACATAATTTTAGTGTTGAATCACAAATTAATTGGTACATGTGCCTTTCAAATGTGAGTATTTGCATGTCTAAATAATTATTTGCACTTGTAACACTACTGATTGTCCATTGGCTTGTTATTATCAACCACTTTTTTACATTGTTTGCCATATATTATACATGTTTTACATTGTGAAGCAAATGAACCTAAACACACTACACTATATAAACCAAACCAGATCTCAAAACTAAGACTTAGACAAACTATTCGAGTAAGCCTTCTTTTTCTACTTAGCCAGACATGCAAATACTACTCACATTTGAAAGGCAAAGTAAGTAGAGAAGCAAATGAACCTAAACACACTACACTATATAAACAAACCAGATCTCAAAACTAAGACTTAGACAAACTATTCAAAGCAAGCCTTCTTTTTCTACTTGGCCAGACATGCAAATACTCACATTTGAAAGGCAAAGTAAGCAGTGAAGCAAATGAACCTAAACACACTACACTATATAAACCAAACAAGATCTCAAAACTAAGACTTAGACAAACTATTCAAAGTAAGCCTTCTTTAACTACTTGGCCATCTAGGACCCTCTGATTTTACATACCCCCCCCCCCCCCTACAAAGTTCCCTCCAAGACCCCATTACATGCAAGCAAGAATTTTACTCCTGGTACATAGGACTCTACACTCAATTCCTAAATAGTACACATCTCTCTTAAGTCCTAGTCAAAGTAGGATTTGAGTCACCATACAACAATACATGTGACCCAAAACACATTGTAGCTTGATCAGATGACCATAAACACTGGTTGCTGCAAAGTGCTCAAAAACCCCCTTACATTGTTTGTAACTAGCAATCTAGCATTCAGAACAAGAAAACAGACAGAAAGATCAAAGATGAAAGCAAGGGATACAAACCTTTTTCACGGCATGCCTCTCTAGGTTAGGAGACTACAGCAGAAATCTCTCCAAACAACCTTTGAGTTTGCTACTTCACCCACATCATGTTAGCTGAGCATACAATTGACATCCAAGCTTCTCTAGTTGTCAAATACTAGGAATTGATCTAATTCCTTATCTAACTTTGCCCCAAATTACAAACAATAGGTAATTGAGCAATTAAAAACCATTGTAGTTCGACTAGTCATGCAATCAGTCAGGGATTCTTGTGTATTGTTCTTTTTTATCATTAAGTACTTTCTATGCAACTATATCAACCCTTTGGGTTGATCCACTTTATGTATTACAATGCATGAGGTATACATGAAAGATTACAGCACATGTGTCATCACAATGAGATCACAATACTGATAGCTATTCTATATTGTCAGATAGGCTACAATAATGGCTGGATGCACTATCACGATTGATCTGGCCATGAATACAACAATCAATGACTTCCATGTTTAACAGCCCAAAATCTCCAGTCCAAATTACCATTTGAACTTTCTTCCATCACTAAATCACGAACCCCCTGCATAGTTGATCTAGTTGGGTCCATTATATGTCACTTTTATTCAATATGATCCTTGCGGGCCTACTTATTAGCCTAGTACGTAGGCCGTCTTCTCTTTCTTTTACTAATTCCACCTCAGCATCGTCATCATTACTTTAACTCAGGTTAACATCACGTACTTGAACTCAGGTTATATACCATCATGGTTCACTTGTTTGAGAAAATCAAGGGAGCTGCTAGGCGAAAGGGAAAGGCTCCGGAAAATAATTGGCCTTGTTCATTTCCTTTCCATGTGCTCCAACAAGCAACAAACAATTTTGACGAGGAACGGGTCATTGGAGTTGGAGGTTTTGGAGACGTTTACATGGGAGTGTTAAAGTGTGGTACCAAGGTTGCCGTGAAACGGAAGAAGATGGCATCTTGGCAAGGTCAGAAGGAGTTCCGAGCGGAGATTGACATGTTAGCAAGGCTGAAAGACCCCAATTTGGTTGATCTGATTGGGTACTGTGATGAAGAGAATGAAATGATCTTGGTTTACGAATACATGGAAAATGGGACTCTAAAGAGCCATCTCTATGGCTCTGATAAACCCTCCCTCAATTGGCCGGAGCGGCTGGAGGCTTGTGTGGGAGCAGCGAGGGGACTGCACTATCTTCATACTAGTTCTGAGAAGGGCATTATCCACCGTGACGTCAAGTCTGAAAACATCTTGCTTGGTGAGAACCTCTGTGCCAAGATTGCTGACTTTGGGCTATCCAAGGATGGTCCTGAGTTGAACGAAACTCATGTCATCACTCAAGTGAAGGGCACCCCTGGGTATCTTGACCCTGAATACTATGATACGCTGCAGCTGACCCAGAAGTCTGATGTCTACTCTTTCGGTGTTGTCTTGCTCGAGGTCCTATGTGGCAGACCAGCGATTGACCAAAAACTTCCCAAGGACAAGGTGAACTTGGCACGGTGGGTAACGGGAATAATGCTGAAGAATGACCAGCTGGAGCAAATCGTTGATCAGAAAATTGTAGGCACAATCAGCCCACATCCTCTGATGATATTTTGCAGCATTGCGTTGAAGTGCCTGGCAGAAAATAGAGTGGAGCGGCCATCGATGGAAGAGGTACTCAGGGACCTGGAGCAGGAGCTGGAGTACGTTCATGGCAGCATCAGTAGTGCAGGTTTATCTGCTGAAAGATCAGATGATGAGTCTTATCATGATGCCTCTTCTCGGCTAGTCAGGCCTGGCGAAGGTAAAGGTTTGACACGATCTCTAGCTATTAAGGCTTACAAGAGAGCTTCAAACATGCCTCATGATTCCTCTGCCCCGTCGACGAGCCGGCCAGTGGCCCGGGCGTATCAAGTCCCGGGTGGCAACAACATGAACGGCTTTCTCGAGCTCCATAGCATCCAAGAGAGCATCAGTGAAGCTGGAAACTCGCATGAGTCTGATCGTGACTTCACTTCTCAGCCAATCAGGCAAAGGGGAGGCAAAACTTTGACACGATCTCTAGGTAAAACTTACGTGAGAGATGATGATCCGTAATTACCTTGTCTTTGTTTTTGGTCTCGATGGTTGCACTGAACTACAGCAATTGTCATTTGTGAACTCCATTTTGAGTTGGTTGCTGGCTAAATGCCGGATCTGTGAACCTTAAATATTGCAGGTGTGTATATATGTTGCTTTCTTGGGCTCTTGCTGTCTCTATCTATGATTATATGCTAGTGCCATTTTCACGTATGTCTTGGCAGGTGATGACGAAATGCTTTGAAATATTTGGATGTGATTATCTTCATGCCTATTGTATGGATTGTCAGAATTATACATGGACTTCCTCTCTATAATACAAAGATATGCATCTCTCCTGCGTAGTCGAGAAAAAAATGAATTACACATTGATACCAGTTTTTTTAAGAAAAATTGATACCAGTTGTTATATATCACGAATGTTATGTTCATATATATGAAAATCCAATAAAAGCGAATTTTTGTACCCTTGGAATCAAAGTCATGAGTAAACATTATCTTCATTCCAACGTCTTGATGAGGAAGGAAATCATGTATCTGCAGCCTGCAGACTGCCAATGCAAGCTAGAAATTCTGAGATCAACTGAGCAGCGATGGCCAAGTATGAGGCTGAGCGCTGACCGCTGAGAAGGGCAGAGGCCAAGTAGACCTTCTTGTGGCTCTTATATATATTGCTGTCTGGTGCGATCCCATGGAGAAGATCATCCATGGCATGGATGGTTAATACTGCACTTAGTAGTCATCAGAGTTTGGTGCGGGGCTAGAGAGCAGCAAGCATGCAGCTGCAGCTCATGCCAGCCTCCCATCGACAGTAACTCCATTCCCTGCGTGCAGGACTACTGCAGGTGCAGCTTTAGTCCAGCACTTAAGCTAGGAACTGCTGGACTTTTGTGACTAAAATCCTCTACTACTCCTGCTGCTGTTTCTGTGGCCTTCGGCCTGGTTCGCTTCGCTGAAAAAACAAACCGAATCACTGTTGCGACTGAAAAAACAAGCTGAAAAACACGAATTAGAAGAGCCTTCACTTCATGACTCCACTCCACTACTCCAGTGGGCGGCGCTCGCCAGGCCTGCCCACGAGTCTGCTGAACGGCCCATGGTTCCATCGTAGCATCAAAAAATTCTTAAGGCCCAGCAGGCTGTGGCATGGGGGTGCTGCTGCTTTTATTTGGGCCTTTGCCGCTAGAACGGCAAGCTGTTGCAAAAAACCGTGTCCATGCGTCGCCTCGTTCAAGTCGTATTCTTTGCCAACGTACTTCTGTTAGAGCTACAGATCATCGATTTCAAACTTCTATCCCAACTCAAATCAAAACTTTTTATATTTGATAATTTTTACAGAAAAACAAACAAGCATCTGTGGCCTGCAGGACGAGGGAAGGCAAGCCCGTACGTCAAGCGCCAATGATGATATGATGGCTATTCAGGCTTGTGTTGTGCAATGGCCGGTGGTTTCATGTGATGACCATCTATCTATCTTCCAACACTCGGTAATGTTTAATCATATAAACTTTTTGTGACAACTGCGATCGATGATTCCTCGTTCATGGAATGGGAGTCAAATTGGCATTGGCCACCCATGCATCATCACTGCATACATATATATGCTCCTTTTTTTTTGAAAATCCACGGACGAGAAAATCACCGGGCATATATTAATAGAGAGGAAGAGCAACAACAACATACACCAAAAAAAACCTCACGGTATAAGCGACAGCTCGACAATACCACAACAAAACAACCCGCTAAACCACCAAAGCACCGACAGGTAGATACCACCAAACACGCCGTAGAAAACAAGCAAAGAGCTAGCTTGAGGGATCGTGGAGAGTTCTCATCAGCCATGTCTACAAGGAGAGAAATGACATTCATAAATGCTCTTTGCATCCCTATATATGCTCCTTCCACTATTTCTTCTAGATAGGTAGTGCTATGTCACCTTTTCATCCCTTCAACACTAATTTAAAAGAGTACTCTTATAAAAAAAAACACTAAGAGAGTTGTTTCACCAAAAGGAAACATGCTCCCAACTAGGAAGGTAGGTCCTAATACGTAGGAAAATAAATAAATATGTGCGTGCGTGCCAATATACATAAGTATACAAAATAAACAGTAAAGGAGACGACAACAATTCAGGGAACTCGGATCTTTATTAATTCTTTCGAGAATTACAAAGTACACGTTCTCACTGGATTACATCGAGTTGCGCCTAATACATCTGACTAAACAGGTGATTATTGATTGAAAGGTTCTAGGTTCCCGGGCCTCGTGAAGCCGCCGGTTAATTACATCCACGGTGTTGGACTGTGGAAAACCTCCAATTAAGCTGCACAGATGGTCGTCGTCTTGTAATCTGCATAAATATCCTCCAAGTATAAATGGGTGGCAAGAATTGCCATATAACATGAAAAAAGCCTCGTCGGTCGCGGAATTCATGATAAATTCTCAAATGTATGTTCGGCCTCGTCGGTCGTGAACAAAAGGGGTCTAGCATGGTCGGTCTAGACTGAGTGTTTCCAGCCTTGTCGGTCGCGGAATGATGATGATATCAAGCCTCGTCGGTCAAGGAGAGAAATATGTCCAACCTCGTCGGTCAGGACGTATGTGTTCTCAGCCTCGTCGGTCGTGAGATGAGGTTGGTTATTTGAGAGACTTTATAATGAGACTCCGGTCATTATGTCAGACACGGATAAATCTTTAAGCTGAGCGAATAGTATAACGGTAGTGCAGACAAATATTTGAACTCAGGCGCCACAAGCAAGTCGCCTTGAGAGTGTACCATAAATTTTCTTAGGCCAAATAAACGACACTGTCAGCACATAGCTTTAACATTGGTGAATGAATTCTCATAGTTGTGAAAGGCTCTGCATGAAATGTGCAATGGCCTGAGAAATATGAAAATGAATTGGCGGGCCATCTGGAGTCTGCATGGCACAACACTTAACAGTGAAGGTCTTAATATTCATTTATTTATACACCTTTTGTTGCGTGATTCATTCCAGCGTATACTAAATAAACTCAAATAAGCTCACAAATATGTGATGGCGTGATAGATGCATACCCTGCATATCAAAGATCCACATTGATCTGCTCGTTTCCTTAACTTGCTGGCATCATTGAGGCGGCGTTTGTGCCAAAACACTAAAGAGGGGCTCAAAGAGCCAACTCTAATGTCAGACTACGTGACCGAGCCGGCGTGTGTCAAGCTCGGCTGCAAAGAGGACCTGTGCCTCTAGGAGCATGTGCATGTTCAGCTTCTTGTACGTACTAATTAATTGTTTGGGATGTCCAATGTATATTCACATGTCTGAAACTTGTGCAAAACATGTATGGACAACTCTCAAATGCCTTAACAAGATTAGAAGAACTCAACTCCTACTAATGCACGCCAAACATACAGCTAGAGTAATCTGGTGTGCTGCCGCACTTACTGACTTCTGGAGAGTCTCACAGGTATCTGAAGCTTAACTTTACAAATAGACATGTAAATTATAACTCACAACTCTAACTTGTTCCGTAAATATAGGAGACCAAAACTCCAAATCAATAAGCATAGATCATGCATACATGGCTGCTATTTAGGCATAGATGAAATCTCAAATAATTGTGACCAAGGGCACACTAACAAGCATTGCCCATATTCATGTTACATCTCAAGTGTTCACACAAGGGACTCAACTGCTGCCATACATCTTGAAGCTGATTTGATTGCTAGCTAATCAGCCTACATTTCACACAATAGTGACATCAAGAGATAGGCATCTTGTACAGGACATTTCTAGCAAATATACATGATACATTTCTAGCAAATATACATTACATCTCTTCTTAATCTTCACGTGGCAATCAGGGCTCATCTTCATGCTGATATGTGATAGTGCTCCTAGCATGCTCGACTGATGCACTTGTTATCATTTATTTCATAGTATTGACATAATCAATCAAACTCAATGGCCAGCATCACAGCCTTTCTCTTGAGCGTGGGCTGCATCACCAATGGCTCTTATCTGCATATCTCTGCCTCCGTTGGACTACTACTCGAAGGTGATGAATGGCTGCTACTTGCCTCTGTTTACCAGCTTGTCAACAGGGTTTGCTCACCACCAGAGCTCTTCCCTTAAATCTCTGAAAGTCAGATACAGAACCTTTCACTGACAATCTGAATTTGCTGCCGGAGCTACTAATAAGCTAATCAGTCGGCACTGCAGTTTTACTCAACAAACACGAACAGCAGCAGAACATAATGCTTGCACTATTATTTCTAGTATTGCAGCAGAATATACTGCTGGGCACTATTATTTCTAATATTACCCACAACTGTATTTGCAATATGCTGATCAACACCACCACATGTTAACAACCTTTGTGTTTCATTCGCAGGTTCCTTGTATTTTGTGGCTGCCATCACGACTGGGCATGCTTGCCTGTTCTAACACTGATCTTGGATTCATCTTGCGGCCGGTACACTAAATCTAATCAGCCAGCTTCTGAGGATCCAACAAATTGATAGGTGAGCTGCATTACCTTCTGATCTGAGCCTCATTGCCTAGCAAAATCTATAGCTTTAGTATTGCACTGATCGAGTGAGCCTACAACTTTGCATCACATACAGTACTGTCAATTTAGGCACTCTTCTTTACTGGACATCACTCTCATGCTTGGCACTATCTGTAACTCGCCACTGCATGTGCCTGTGATCTTACATAAAAATTCAGACTTTCTTGCTTTGCTGAACACACAAATCTGTAAACAGCTCAAACACTACTCTGCTATTTTTCTTGCTTATCTGATCTTCACACTTATCATGATGTTACTCTCTGATCTATAATCTATAACTACACAAATGCATCTTCTCTTCTATATCAGGGCTTAAATCAAAGCCTCTGGACACTGATCTCGTGCTACCTCGCTTGCAACCTACTGCTGCCCTTATTCAGACTTGATTATCTAAACTACACGGCCAGCATCTCCTTTCCACAGGCTGCACTACTCCTGCGGCTTGCACCAAACTGCAACGCTGAGCCTCCCATGTTCGCACAGTAATTTACACGGCCGGCGAACTGTCTACATTCACTCACGCCCAGTACTGCTTGCAAGTGACTACCCCTCACCTCTAAACGAGCATGCTAATTCTATGCTCCTCGCTAACTAATCAGCCACCTTATCAATGTTTCATCAACATGTGTGAACTGCATCACTACTAAGCACCATCTGCCCACACATCTCATAATCTAGTTTCTGATCTGCCGGCTCTGCCCAACACTGCATATTCTCACAGACAGGCGGACAAGTGCTGCATCACCACACCCGCAGCTCTTTGCATGCACTTCTGCTACGAAAGCTTCATTGTTAATCACTAGCTTGCCTCCAACCTACTACCACCCATTCTTCTTTTCTATACTGCCACGGCAATTGGGGCTCTCTCCCTTCTACTGCATATTGATCTCCATCTGCACAACCATCTGCTACTCTGATCATCAACAACATACTTTCCCATCAAATTCCAACAGCACAACTACTTCTGTTTCAAGACTAGCTGTTCTAACCTACTCCTGGACCTTAATCTTGTGACGACAACACCAGCAGCCTAATCTTGTGACTGCATGAGCATGGCATCTACTACTTCTCCTCTGCTGATCTGCATCTACATACATCTGCATGCATGCGCACAACTAACACCACGGCAGCCTTCTCTACCACACGCCGGCCACACCAACACACCTGCTACTACCCTGCTTCTTCTTCACATGCATCAAACTACAGAGGGCGGCCTGCTCTGCTTGGCTGGCCTCTGCACTGGATTGATGGATGACACACGACACTACTGCATTCTCATCTCCGGCAGCCTCTTGTTTCTTTTATCATCATATCGTAAGTTCGTAACACAAGTAGATCGGCAAGCCGATCGATTCTCGAGGCAACATAAATAGATCGGCAAACCGAATCAGTTCTGAGGCAACACAAGATTGGCGAACCAATCGATTCCGAGGCAACACGAGATCGGCAAGCCGATCGATTCCGGGGCAACATAAGATTGGTAAACCAATCAATCCCGAGGCAACACGAGATCGGCAAGCCAATTGATTCCGAGGCAACATAAGATTGGTAAACCAATCAATTCCGAGGCAACAACAGCAGAGGGAGGGGAAAGAATGCTATCAACGGCAGCTGGTGCTCACCATTGCTGACGGCTTTTCTCTCTCACCTGAATGAATCTCTCAGGATGTGTGGGCAGCAGCTGGACGTGAGTGCGGCAGCCTGATGGTGGTGTGTGCAGATAGGATCGCCTCCTGGTGGCAGCCTGGCGGCCGCCGTCTGCGTGAGCTCCGGCGTGGTGTATTGTGATGAAGATGGTGGAAGCTGGTGCCTGGTGGCAGCAGCCTGACGGCTGTGCGTGTGACCGTGTGTGCCTTCCCTCCCCCCACACAGAAGAGAACCAGCTCTGTTTATAAGTCGAGCGGTGGCCAAGGAATCCAAGGCGAGCGCTGCTGCTCCACTCGTCGTGGAGAGCACTTCTCCCGTCGTGGGGAGCGCTTCTCCTGTAATGGATCCGAGGATGAGGGATGACCGAGCAAGCTGCGGCTGTGGCTGATATTTCTTTCTGGACTATCGTTTTGAGGCTCCTTCATGCATCTGAATCGGAGATGGCGTTTTACCTATTCCTGTGCACTTGCCGTTGGGATCAAAGTGCATGCTGTCATGCATGTCTATACGGCCGCGTATTTCGTATACGTACTACGTGTGTATATATTGGGCCAATGCATGACCACACGATGCCGGATGAATGATGCCACATGGGCTGCTGATCACCTTTAGCCCAATAAATGTATAATATATATGTGTCACTCCCTTGCATGCACTTTGCTTAATTATCTTGGCAATACATACGTGCATAACTAATTGGTTGAATAGCCCAAGCGCATATACCTTCTATAACGGTTAATTAGAATCTCTTGACAAGGCCTTCACAAGGCATACAAGAGAGACTTCCTATTTTCTTGTCATTTATGGAGAACAATATTTATAATCTCTTGACAAGGCCTTCACAAGTGGACAGCACTTGAACAGGAACTAGTTGATCGGGGCCTAGAGTATCAACACCCACACTGATTATTAAAATGGCACATCATAATCATTGCCAATGGTGTTGTCAATGTGAGTATTTTTTTTATATCTTCATTATATCTGGACATGTGTCAAACTTCAATTGTGTGGCTATCACTGCATTGGCAAGCACACTAATAAATGACTTGGGTCATGGCTTGACCCATCTATCAGCCAATGTTTGCAGCATTCCATGGACACACTTGTTGGCGCATATGTCTAGTAAGACATAAATCGGTGTCACAAAATTGAATGACATATTTGCTCATCATGAGGTTATTTTGTATGGGACAACTCTAAAATCGATGTCTCGTTGTTCATGCTAGTGAGACAAGACTTGAGGAGTCTCTTCATACCTTGTCAAACATACACAAATCTAACTGTAAGGTGACTATACTACTAGAAAGCAGTGAGTGTTGATGACAACTGCCTTAGAAGTAGGGAGGGGTTATTCACCATATAACCACAAGAACGACCTTCATATTATGCAATGTGCTCATTTGGATAACATGTTCCATCAAATTCGGGTAGTCTTGAAGGGCACCAACCATGTGGGAAGGGCACTAAATCATGCTAAGCTTCATATGTTTTGTCAAGTGTCTTATGATGTACTAGAGTGGCTGGTGCAATGAAATAGACATTATCTTGTGATCAATGAGTTTCTCAACTATCTTTCCGTTGCATGCACTTTGCTTAATTATCTTGGCAATACATACGTGCATAACTAATTGGTTGAATAGCCCAAGCGCATATACCTTCTATAACGGTTAATTAGCCTAAATAATGGTGCAATAATCACACACACACTGTTGCACGTGCTTTGAATCCCTTGAGAGCTAATGACTGTGGTGATCACTGGGTTAAATATTTTTATCTTCCAAATCATTGACATGGCTTGTAAGTCTTACTGAGTCATGTTTCATTGGGGTCCAAAGTCAGCCCATAAATAATTTGTATTCACGGACACAATTTATTTATGGGGCAATATGATTAATTGTGCCGCCATAATATTATATCCAAAAGTATTTATCTCATATAAAAATATTTGTCACGATCCATCCTCAATTCTGAACAAATCCACTGCTTGATGCAAATATTATTCAAGATAATGCAAGTTTTATAGGCTGGCATAAATATTAAAGCCGCACGTGAAATGTTACAAAATCTTGTATTAAGAGTACTAATGATGATATTAAAAAAGGCTATGAACTAACATATGCTACGAAACAAAGCCGATAGAGTTATCAAGTGCCAACTATGTTGCGTACGTACGTCACGGCCAAAACATCATCAAGTCATGATAAATTAAAAAAAGAGTAGCGCTATGCGCAAGCTTCCTTCACTCTTCAGCAAAATCAAAAGCAAAAAGGAAAAAGAAAAAAAATCACGTACGTGCAGGATCGGAGGGCCAGCTGGTTCCGATAGTTTTTTCTCCTGTAAATTAATTATGTCTCTTGAAATTGCTAACTTATTATGCAGTGAGTGTGCATGGGTCCATGGTCTAGTTATATATATCGGAATGCATTTAGCACTATCGTATATTGTAGTACTACTAGTTTCATGTTTTTCTAGTTTAAAATAGCGATAATATTGTGGGTAGGGCGTCCGTCTGGGCGTATATGTCCAGACACCCAGTTTCCTACGCAGCGATTGGGCCTAAACAGACAACGGGCCTATGGCCTCCCC
>NW_027096717.1:19438-60000 GCF_019320115.1 Miscanthus floridulus | reverse complement strand
TCACTTCTTCCCCTTCCTTCTTCCTCCCGTTTTCTTTCCTTTCTTCCCCACCGCCGATGGCGCTGCTTCCACGACAAGCTGCCAACCCTCCGCGCATGCAAGGAAGGCGACCGATCCTCGCACGCGCCCTGCTCCCCTTCCATCTACGCAGTGACCCATCCCTCCTATAAATCCTGAGCTCAACCCCCCCATCCTCCTCTCTTTTCTCTGACCGCCGCCGGAGCTCGCCACTGTCGCCCATAGCCCTGCTGCTCCGACACCCTAAACTCGACGCCGACGTATCTAGGAGCTCCTCCGCGACCCACCGGTGCCGTAGGTACCCTGCATTCTTCGATTTGACCTTCATTCGCTCGGATTCAACCTCACCCACGCCCTCCTTCTCTCCCCAGTTCATCGCCGCCGTCGATAACTCGCTTCGGAGCCTCCCCAGAAGCCACGCTCCGTTCCAATCGCATAACGGTGAGCTTCTCCATCTTCATGTGCCCTCCGTTCGTCGTTTTGCGCACTACGACGCCGTAGCATAGGACACCAGCCACCGCTGGCCACAGCGCCACCGTGGAATGCCACCCCGACATGATGCCCGCCCCCATTCGGTACCCTAGCAAGTTCGCAAGCACCTGTAGATCACGTTCATGTGGTTAGTCTATCTCGGGACGGTCCAGAACATCCTACCGATGTTCGCCGCCGAGCTCGGCTCGCTGTCGGCAATGGCAGGCTCGCCAGAGGTGCCCTATAGCCGCCGGGGGTACTCTAGTGCGCCCTACGCCATCGGATCATAAAGGGACGGCCAAGATTAGATCTACCGGTTCGGTGAGTAACTGGTCCACCATGGACCCGTAGACCTGGCCTACCGCGCCAGCGCACCGCGTCCACCACACGCGTGGCACACCGCACCAACTAGCGGCTGCCGGGGGCGCATGGTCAGCCAACGCGGTCAAAACCGCAGTCAAGCCTTGCACGTTTTGTAGAAAAGCCCCCGCGTTTTGAAGTAATCAACCCGCAGTCCGTAGTAGTTCAAAATAATCACAATTCAGCCCTGTTTTTATTCACTTTAGACCCTGTAGTTTCCAGAATTAGTGTGCGCAGTCCAAAATACATTTAAATTCAGAATTTTAATTGTTTTAATTCAAAAATGAGTTCAAATATTTACAGAAATGCCATTGGACCTTATTTCATGCGTAACTTTTGCGTTTGAAGTCCGATTTGACCCGTTCAAATTGTGTTATGATCATATTTACATTTTCTACGTGTTTATACAACTGATAGGCATGTTTTCATCACTTGAAATTCATGAGTAGATTTAATCTATTATTTAACTATAGGAAAAACTTGTTTAAACTATAACTTATTCATTCTAACTCCAAAATAGTCCGTTCAAGTTGCATTAGATTCATAGCGACGAGATTTATGCGTTAGTAATAGTGTTTACTATATTGTATTTCTAAAATGACATGGTTTAAACCATATCTTGATTATGCAACTAGATTTTATACATGAAATATGATTTGTTTTACTTTTGTTTTATAATTTAAATCTAAAATTGACTTAATTCAATCCATATTGTTTATAAAATATCTTTGAGAAAATTTTGTATTTGGCCCTAAAAATAATGCTCCTTTCTTATTTGACATCGAAACTGAAAATCTTTCCTATATATCCTGAACTCGAGTTTTTCTTTCCTATTTGACACTTCCGTCAGTTTGGGTTGTTAACGGTGTCAAGTCCTATGTGAAAAGTCCGTTTTACCCCTAGAGTTTTTTACTAGTCCTGACATTCCATGGTTAATATTGCTATCTTTCCTAGTGTTTCAGTTTAAGATAAAAACATTAATAAAAGATAGCAATATTAACCATGGAATGCCAGGACTAGTAAAAAACTCTAGGGGTAAAACGGACTTTTCACATAGGACTTGACACCGTTAACAACCCAAACTGACGGAAGTGTCAAATAGGAAAGAAAAACTCGAGTTCAGGACATATAGGAAAGATTTTCAGTTTCGATGTCAAATAAGAAAGGAGCATTATTTTTAGGGCTAAATACAAAATTTTCTCAATATCTTTTGTATATGAATTCGTATAGTTAACATAAACGAAGCCTATAGTTTCTTTTCCACGTATTAGGCAAATCTCTCGGTAGTTGTAACTTTTGAACCGTAGCTTCGATTAGTGTGCATCTCGCGACTGTGTGTCCATAACGATGCGTAGAATCATGTTTCAAACTCTTTTACATATTTTTCTATGATTGATGTATTGTTCTCATATATTCTTATGTGTATGCCATGTATGGATGTTTGTGTGGTGATATATGGTTTAGTCAATCGGTGAGGTTTACGTGGTGATTAAGAAGTAGTTCTCTGAAGACTAGAAGCTGAGAATTGGAAGCAGAAGATTGAAAGTGGAATACTAAAGGCTTTTGAGCATATTGCTTTGGGGGAAAAGCAAGTTAAGGCAAGTATAGCATGGGATATCCTTGTTACCTATTCACAATTAATCACTTAATTCATATTGCATGTGTCTCCCTTGTTGCCATTAAGGATATCCTAGATATTTGATAACTTGTACCTTGATACCTTTGGGATATTGCATGGGATAGTTTTTGCTAGTGCTTAATCAAAACCATGATCTTGTAACTTGACTAATGGTATATGCAATAAACATTAAAACATAACTTTTTAGCAACATGGAAACAGGGGGCTGGAGTGTTTAGCTACTTTCTAAATGCTTCAGATTCCTCTCCCTAAGGACTTATCTGTAAGCGATCATCCGGTACTTACAGTACAGCTGTGAGGGCCATATGGCTCTGGCTTTAGCTCAGTATGAGGATCTTTTCTAGCTTGTTAGTGGTTACCTTTAAGGCGTAGGGTATGTTTCCTTTGCTGCTGGGTTGTGTGTACCGTGCTGCGATGCCCACGTGTGCCACTCCTAGAGATGGGCCACATACGCCTAGCGGCCCTAACTTGTTAGACGAATCCTTTGAAAGGCTTCATAGTGAACCCTGCCGACCTTCCTTGGAAGTGGGTCAAGAGATTAGCTACCTTGGGTGAAAGGGTAAATCACGACTCACAGTGAACGTGTACAACCTCTGCAGAGTGTAAAACTGTTATAACAGCCGTGCTCACGGACACGAGTGGCCTTGGACCCTTATGGAATAGAGATGATCACAAATGGATAATTATACTAATGATCAATTGTTTATGCTATACATTATTCATGTTTACCTGATCATGTGTTTATGGGAATGATAAATTCTTTGCCACTCAATTGCT
The DNA here is from genome assembly GCF_019320115.1 of Miscanthus floridulus. Classification (NCBI taxonomy): domain Eukaryota; kingdom Viridiplantae; phylum Streptophyta; class Magnoliopsida; order Poales; family Poaceae; genus Miscanthus; species Miscanthus floridulus. Next base: position 56,735 of record NW_027096717.1, on the reverse strand, counting down.
TAAAAAGATGATCTATTAAAGCTAACCGTAGTAAACCAGTGTCAGCCTTTTGAGCCTCATGAACCCCATGATGTAATTGTTATGTACGATATGTACTTACGCTTGCTTTATTTTTCTATACATTGGATAAAAATCTCGGATGGGTACCAGATTGCTGGTTTGGTGGAGTTAGGCTTGTGGTCAACCAGTCAGTCGTCCCTGTGGATTTGGAGTCTTCGCCTATAGATCGGAGTCGACTATCCGCTGTCTATACTCTGAGGGTACTTTTTCTTTTACTAATATGTTATGTAATAAGTATTGTCTCTTGATATTACCTTTATTTGTGGCTATATGTGAGATTTGACTTCCTAGGCTCACATATGGTGTGTATCTGGTTTTGTCTTTAAAATCGGGTGCTACAAGCAGCAGCAGCAGGCCATGCAGCAACAGCAGCTTCTCATGTAGCAACAGTTACTCGAATTTATGTAGCATGTAGTTACTGCTATTGGGGCTCCACCGCCACCGCCTTCACCCCAGATCGGCTAGCCTGCCACCACTTCTATGACTCCAGCGTTATAGCCTAGTGGGCTTCAGAGTCAGGGATAGCCAGTAGCACAGTTTCCTTCACCTACAGAGCAGATGTCCCTGTGGTTTGCCTCGCTAGTGCCAGCCCCGCAGTTCACACCTCTACAAACGGGCTTCACACCGGCTCAGACTTCCTCGCTGCTTGTACCAGATACCTCAGTCTCCAGGAGCCTCGGTGCTACCTTTAGTGAGTTGACAGGGCAGCCTACTCTGCCATATCTACATGCACCTGGTCCTTCAACAGTTGCTCCTATTACGGGGACTACAGAGATGCTTCCTTTGTTAGTTGCATCATCAGAGCCACGTGCTACAGTCATACCTACAAAGTCATAGGCCGCACTCATCCCTGATCCGACCCAGACAGCTTCAGCGTCGCTTCCAGCTACAGAGGGTTAGACTGCTCAGAGTTCAGGATCAGATGATGATGGCGCATAGTTCCAGCTCGCTCCTTGTACCTCAGCGCCCGACTCGTCCGCTGCAGCCTAGCCGACCGACCCTTAGGTTTTGGTGTTTAACACCAAAGGGGGAGAGGGATCGAGTATGATTGACTTAGGGGATTCATTTAGGGGGAGTTTATCTATTATATTTGGCTTTTTATGTGTGATACACTATTATGCATTCATGTGTTTACTTTCATGCATTGCACTATACTTATGTGATAGTGATATCTACGTGATCATGATATTTATGTGATATGTGACAAGTGTGCTCTCTACTTTGAATTATTTATATGTCATATCACTTGTGTTATGCTCATTTGCTTTGCTTCCGCGTTTTACTCCGTTGCAAATGAGCTTTATTACTAGTACTCATGCTTATTTCATATCTATTGAGTACATCATGTTGGTTTGGGTCATATAAGCTTGCCTATCTCTTTTGTTCTAATCATCAAAAGCTTATATGAACCAAGCATGTTGAAAACCTCATCTCTTTTACATACTCGAGGTTGTATTGTCATCAATCACCAAAAAGGGGGAGATTGAAAGCATCTAGGCCCCTTGTTGGGTTTCAGTGATTAATGACAATACAAGATTACTGTGACTAACGTGTGTTTTGTAGATGCAATTAAGTTAGGTTATGGTAATGACAATTGATTTGGCAATCATAGTTGTCATGCCCCTACGATGGAATTCGTTTCGGTTTTCAAAGGATGGACGATAAGGTTAAGGATGGACTAGTTCTAAGTGTCGTTTGGAGTTGAAGAGATACTTAGAGTAGTTTAGGACTTTGTTTTTCCTTTGGCCATACTATTAAAGGGGGTATGGACGGGGTGAGTCTAGTGGGTTAGGTGTGGTGCACACTTGTTAAATCTAGCACTAGGTAGCTCCTAAAAAGCCCTTAGATCAATTGAACAAACTTCATTCATATATGATTGCTAGTTGGAAGTGAATGGAGGGTCAAATGTTGACCGGATGCTGGTTCTGGTCTGACCGGACGCTGGCTCAGAGTCCGGTCAGTTCATTTGATTGAGGTGAAGTTGTCTGGTGCGACCGGACACTAAGAGGTGAGTGACCGGACGCTGGGTGCCAGCGTCCGGTCGACTCCAGTAAGGTTCCAGAGAGGGAAAATTGTGATCGGACATGTCTAGTCACAACTTAAATGCACGGTGGCGGGGAGAACTGACCGGAGCGTCAGGTCACCTTGACCAGAGCGTCCGGTCACCCCGCAATGGCACATAACGGTTTGTTTTGAATGAGGGATTATAAATACTCCCTCTATTCATTCAAGGAACCACTTTTGCTTATTCCAACAGCTGAAAAACATCCTTAAGAGTGCCAGCAAGAGCAAGATCCTAGTGAGGTGATTGAGATTTGAGAATCCAAGAGAGAGGCCTCATTAGTGAAAGCAAGAGTAGCAAAGTGTGCATCCACCCTTCTCATTAGGCTTGTCGTGGCCAAGTGAGAGTTCGTGCTTGTTACTCTTGGTGATCGCCATCACCTAGACGGCTTAGTGGTGATTGGGAGCTTGGTAATCATCCGACGGAGCTTGTGGATGACCCAACTCAAGTTGTGAGTGGTTGTGGGTGATTCACCACGACGGAGTGTCGAAGAATCAACCCATAGAGAGCACTTGATCCTTGCGCGGATCAAGGGGGAGCTACACCCTTGCGCGGGTGCTCCAACGAGGACTAGTGGGGAGTGGCGACTCTCCGATACCTCGGTAAAACATCGCCGTGTTCCTCCTTCTCTCTTTACTTTGAGCAATTCAATTCTTGTCTTTACATTCATAGAATTGTCATGCTAGAGTAGGATTGGAACATAGGTCGCTAAACTTTTGTGCATTAGAATAATAGAAACACTTTCTAGGCACAAGGGGTGAAGTGGGCTAACCATAGGGTTTAATTATTGCAAAGAATTTTAAAATTAGCCCAATTCACCCTCCTCTTGGGCATCTTGATCCTTTCACACCCTATGTGACACCCGATGTGACACACCAAAACTTTACACCCTAAATTTAAACTAGGCATAATTCCTCCGGTCTTCTTGCCGGCCGGCCGGCTGGGCTCTGTATATTATACTCATGCACATGGATGTGTGTGTATATGTGTAGATATATGTAGCAGGAGCGAGTAGATCATACACAATGCATGTATATCCTCATCCAGTTTGATTCTTGCTGTTGTGAGAGACACATGCATAGGACAAGGCTGTGGCGGCACGCCGGTCCAAGGTAGATATGCATATATAAAGTATGTAGAAAAAGAAAATGGGGCTGGTTGTTAATTAGTTCCAAGGAATGACGTACTAGTACAAATTATAAAGGTAATTGTTTATAGTATGTTGCTACCTCTTGTATAGTAGTTAGTATATTTGCTGATACCATGTATGCAAGCAGCAAGACTTGCAACTAGCTAGCTATGCTATCTAGAGTTGGTAACCCCTCAGTAAGCAGGACTAACGACATTTAACTACTAATTCGGTTTGAACAGCTTAAATAAGCTAAAAAGGAAACTTGTAAATTCTAAAATACGACATGCATTTTGGAGTGATTTGTTGACCACCAGAAACGTGTTAATTACTTCATCTGTTGTTTTGCCTTTTCTAGGCATGTATCTTTTTCTTATGTACATCTACATGTACAATGTACAACTCACTGTCCAGACGAATCAAACAATAGCTAATTGCCACTACTACAGAATGGACTTGTTGTCCCGGACGGTAACGGCCTTTAGTCCCTGTTACCGCGCCGGGACAACGATCCCGGGGCTAAAGATGAAACCTTCAGTCCCGGGTCATCGAGCCGGAACTAAAGAGGGATCTTTAGTCCCGGTTGGTGTTACCAACCGGGACTAAAGGCCCTCCAACCGAGCAAACGTGGCCGCACCCTTTAGTCCTGGTTGGTAACCCCAACCGGGACTAAAGGTTCCTTTTCTTTTTCTTTCTTTTGTTTAATTTATTTTCAGTTCAGTTACACATATTTGTTTAATATATAATATGTTTTTATGTACGTATTCTACGCTGCTAATATAAATACACGCACGTATATAATTACATCTAATTCTCATCTCGAGCATTATTATATTCGAATAAAGTATGAAACTATATATATTATAGATATATATGTATATATACAACACTTTCATAATCTTGTTCTCGAAAATAACGATATCAATAAACATTTAATTTACATCATTAGTTTCTTAGGATCAAAGTAGAACTCGCCGTTGGGATTTAGCACTTTTTCTAGAAGATATCCTGCTATTGACTCTTGCTTTCAGATGGTCTTTTTGCATGACCCTTCGTTTCAACCATTCAGTCTTGCATTTGAAATAAAAGGAAAAGTATTAATACATATATATATCTATATATTCATTTAAAAATAAATAAAAATTGATATATACGTACTTTGAGGATATCTTTAGGAGTTCTTCTTATGTATGCAGTGATAAATTCACAAACGTAGTATCCACACAAGTTATTACCTGGTTCCTGCCGCAAACACCACTGTACGAGAAGAAGATTATTCTCATCATCTCACACGTAAATTGAAGTACGATATAGTAATTAAACACGTGGGGAAGTATATATAGTATAACTTACTGGTATTTCAACTACATTAAGTGGTGCCTTGCAATCCTTGCGGTGTTGCCGAATAAACTCTTTCCAAACCCTGTGCGACCAATAATGTACGATCGTTAATAAATTATGGCAAAGTCTATTCAATAATAGTTGTGCGCGAGAGATCGAAATTACCCCTGGATAATGTCTATCATATCTTGGTATAGTGCTCGCTCTTTTCTCAATGAGTCCAAGATTACTAACTGACTTGAGTTTAACTCAATGACAATGAGTATCCAGTGAAACCTGCATTGGTTTATACACACACGTATATGCATATAAGTTGTATTGATATTACATAAAATGTGTAGACTATATTATTATTAACACTTACTCAAAGTTGTACGGGAAAAGTATTGTTGTCTTGTCATGCTGCTTCATGAAGAACTTCATGATATTCGTCTGTGCTTCAGATACCCAGTGCTCCTTGACAATAATATCAGTTTTGAATACGATATAAGGATCAATGAAGCCAACACTAGTGTCTTGTATTCTTTGGAGCTCTGACATCTGGAATCTGTATATAAATATAAGTTACATGTGAGGATAATTATATACACGTACGCATGGAAGTGAGTTTATTAAATAAAAGTAAGAATCACTTACAAACAAAAGGAGCTAATGATTGATTTGTCCAGAGCGTCCAATTGGTATAGTTGATGCAATTCTTCGAAACTAATATGTAAGATGTCATCGCCACGGAAGTAATGATGGTCTCTAAATCTGACAAAGATCCACTGCTCACCCCTGCCACACGCCTACATGTACCACTTGTTGAGCAAATACATTTGCGTACCCAATTCATTCAGAGCCACAGGGTTGTACAGACTTTTGCCAAATTTATAAGTCTTCCAGGTATCAACTTCCAGGTTCTGGATTGGAGCTTTGCTCGTCACTTGATCCAAGGTTAAACCAGTTTGTTCAAAAAAAGCATTAAGGTCTTGAACCAACACTTCTCCAGAGTTGTCTGGTCGATAGACTTCTATGTTGGAACCATATTCATTAGCAACAACAAGATTTTAAATTGGTTGCTTCTGTTGTCCGAGCTGTGGGACATCCCTCCCTGATGCTCTTTTCCTTTTCTTATGTGCATCATGTGACTTCACGAGGGAGCGGTCATAGTCTGATAGTGGCGGAGGCTTACGAACTTCAAGCATCTTTTTCTTGTGAGCTTTGACCTTCTGCCTCAGCTGATCTCGTGGTATGTAAAAGTACGACTTCTCCTTAAGCTTCGCTTGTCTCTACTTTTGGATATCTATAAAAAAATCTTTCACTTTTTTGTCTTCTTCAGCTGCTATTTGCTCATCAGTCTTTTCAGGAAGTACTTCTTGAGAAATAACTCTTTTTTTGGGGTCTTCTTTGCCGCCAGGACCTTAGACGTCTTTGTAGTGCGTCGTTGTGGAGGGGGTGGGGGCGGTGTTGGAGACCGGCGTGGAGGCGATGAGGCCGGTGTTGGAGTCCGGCATGGAGGCATTGGAGATCGTTGTAGAGGCGGTGGGGCCGGTGTAGGAGTTGGAGATCATTGTGGAGGAGATGGGGCCGGTGTAGGAGTTGGAGATCGCCGTGGGGATGAAGTCGTCTCGCCCCCTGCGACGCTGTGATGAGATGGGGAATGAATGATTGGGCTAGGCTGGGGGGAGACCCTGCTACAAAAACAAGTTGTGGGTCAATTATTTTTGAAGCCAATATAAAATTAATGGAAAAATAATATTTCATTCACTTTCATTCGTACCTAGGGTGAGGTAGGGGAAGCGGTGGCGCCCCAGGAATGATGATGAAGTGTTTGCGCCATTGAATAAATGTCTTCTCTGCTTCTCCTAGTGTCTTCTCCCCATCACCGCCTTCAATGTCAAGAGGAACATTGCTGTAACCTTTGAGCACTCTATCGACCGAGACACTAGCATATCCAGGTTGAATAACTGACCCATGGATTCTTGGTGTCTTCATTCAATCTATTGGAGATACAACCCCGATAGCCACCATGATTGATGCATTATTACCATCTAGAATGTGCAACTCACATGTTGTTAGAGGCTCGGTAATGTCATCAATAGGGAAGCGCAACCCAGCGTCACCTTGAATAACTGGCAGCTCCATGGAAGCACAACTGCTTTTCATCTGACCAACGGGGCTAATGGTGACTCCCGGTGTTGATTGCAATTGCATTTGACTCATTGCTAGCTGCACTTGCCTATTGATCTCCTCCTGCATTCTTGCCTCAAGAGATTTTTCTCGTTCACATGATTCAAGCAATGCTTGTCGTGACTCATTAACAAATTGCTCCAATACACGGATTCGGTCTGCCTCCTCATCCTTCTTTCTCTGGTGGCTTCTGTAGGTATCTCTGTCTGCTGGGAATGCTTGTAGCCACGGAACCGCCACATAGCCTCTTGTTCGACCACCATGTTCGGGATTCTCTAGGGCACATGTCAATTCATCCTTTTCTCTGTTAGGCTTGAAAACACCACTATCAGCTTCTTCCCTAGCACGAGCTAGTCTCTGTGTTGCTCTCTCAATTTTTTGGCCGAAAATTAGCTTGCCAGTGTCTGGGTCTAGGCTTCCCCCATGAGCGTAGAACCAATTCTTCACGCGTTGAGGCCAGTTCTTCTCTATTGTTTCAGGTATGATTCCCTTGGCAGTAATCCCTGCTTCTAGGTTCTAGCACTTGGGAATAGCACTCCTATAACCACCTGATCCCATGCGATGATGGTATTGCTTCTGTCGGGCATTCTGCTGATTCCTCATCACACGTTCCTCACTCTCTTGAGATGTCTTGTATTGTACGAAGTCATCCTATTGGGACTCCAACTGGACAAACGCCTTAGCATTGAAATTCAGCGTTTCATTCTTCAAGATAAACTTTTTATACAATGTCTTCTTCCAACTCTGGAACAATGTTGCCATCTTCTTCATTGTCCAATCCCTCACTAGCTCCTTCAAAGCATCATCTGCTTGTAATGTGAAATGCTGAGTGATATCTCTCCAAGCTAGGTTCTTGTCATGATCAGATACAAAACTAACATTAGGAGCGGATATCTTCTGCTTCCATTCACGAGCACTAACTGGGATCCTATCCCTTACAATGAACCCACATTGATTGATATATGTCTGAGCATGTGGTCCCAATGGTTTGCCGGTGTCGGTGTCGAATTCTGATATTATGAAACGACCCTCGAATGGCTTTTTTGTCCCTCGGACTTTCCTACTCTTGCCGGTGGTTGATGTAGATCCAGAGACCGGCTACATGAGTAGAAACACAACGATTAACAACAAATATACGTACGCATGCATCTATAAGGGATGATAGATAATCGAATATTCCTCGCCAGTATTTTCTTTCGCGACAATTTATTGATCTTCAACCACCGGCATATTCAGGATATCCTCATAATCAGCAAAGTACTGACTCATGTCATCTACATCCACATTGGTGCCGGCGTTGATAATATTCGCTATTATGTCATCATTCAAGTTATCATCCAAAGCAGCCATTTGTATCTTCAAGATAACACATAGATAGAATTACTATGGCACATAACATAAGTACATGTGATAACACATATAGAATTACTAAATCCAATTAAATATAATAACACATAATATTTCATAAGGATAAACAATAATAAGGTATAGGCTTTGGAATCGAATAAAAAACACTTTTGATCCAAAAACATGGAAATAAGTACATGTATATATACACATAGAATGATATAATTTTCTCTCTCTCTCTCAACACATAGAATAAGTGCATATGTATATATCTCTAGATATGCATGTGATAACACATAGAATGTCTCTCTAGATACAATTTTCTCTCTCTCTCAACACATGGAAATAATTAAGTACATGTATATATACACATAGAAATAATTAAGTACATATATATGTATACATATAGAATCTCTAGATAGAATTAATTACTAAATCTAATTAAACCTAACATATATACATAGATAGAATTACTAAATCAAAATTAAATCTAACACATATAGAGAGAGAGATAGAATAATAATTACTAAATATATCAAAAACTATAATAAAAAACTATCTAAAAAACTATCTAAATAAAGTACTAATTAAATTTTAATACATTTAAATCTAATTAACATATATAAAAAACTATCTAAAAAACTAAGAATAAACTACTAATTAAATTTTAATATATTTTAATCTAACATATATATCAAACACTACCTAAAAACTATCTAAAAAACTATCTAAAAAATATGGCCGAGCGCTATATAGCTAGCAACAGGCTATATGGATGGCCATGGCGGCCGGGCGTGCTGGCCGACCACGGGGCCGAGCAGAGCCGCACGAGGACGACGTACGGCGGAGACTCGACGGCCGTCAGGCGGGGCTCGATGACGAGGCCGGGCGGGGGTAGACGACGATGGTGGCGCGGGCGCGACAGAGACGACGAGATCGACGTTGTAGATTAAAAAATAGAAGATGAACAGAGAAACTGTTCGATATATATAGGTCCAACCCTTTAGTCCCGGCTCGGCTTACCAGCCGGGGCTAAAGGATCTTTAGTCCCGGTTGGTGTTGCTAGCCGGGACTAAAGGTATTTTTAGGCGGGCAATTCCGCCCACCCTTTAGTCCCGGTTCCTGGCCTGGGCCGGGACTGAAGGCCTGAAATTTTTGTAGCCCGCCAAAGTGTTGTTTTTTCATTAAGGATTGTAGATCTTGATGAGCTGCTCAAATGAGACACTAAATGACCTCAGATGAAAAATCTGTGAATACCAAGTTTGATCATCTCAGCAAGATCTACAATTGTTACATAGCTCATTTTCCCATTTGAGAAAGTTTTATCAAACACTAGTCACAAATTCTTGAATCTCATATAGACTTTCTAAAACTATGTCACACACTTGTGAAATTTGAACTACATTTTGTTCAAACTTTCTCAAATGAAAAATGGCCTATATAAGGATTGTAGATCTTGATGAGATGAACAAACTTGGTATTCAAAACTTTTCAATTTGAGACAATCTAGGGTTCCGAAAACTAGTTTGTAGGCGTCAAAATTTAAAAACCATAAATTTGAACCATCCAAACTATCTCAAATGGAAAGTTGACCAAAACAACAATTGTAGATCTTGATGATTTTAACAAACTTGGTATTCAAAACTTTTCAATTTGAAGTCATTTAGAGTTCATAATACTAGAGTCAAAGTGTTGTTTTTTCATTTGACCAAATTTGACTTGGTCAAACTTGCTCAAATGAGACACTAAATGACCTCAGATGAAAAATCTCTGAATACCAAGTTTGATCATCTCAGCAAGATCTACAATTGTTACATAGCTCATTTTCCCATTTGAGAAAGTTGTATCAAACACTAGTCATAAATTCTTGAATCTCATATAGACTTTCTAAAACTATGTCACACACTTGTAAAATTTGAACTACATTTTGTTCAAACTTTCTCAAATGAAAAAATGGCCTATATAAGGATTGTAGATCTTGATGATCTAAACAAACTTGGTATTCAAAACTTTTCAATTGGAGACAATCTAGGGTTCTGAAAACTAGTTTGTAGGCGTCGAAATTTAAAAATCACAAATTTGAACCATCAAACTATCTCAAATGGAAAGTTGACCAAAACAACAATTGTAGATCTTGATGATTTTAACAAAATTGGTATTCAAAACTTTTCAATTTGAAGTCATTTAGAGTTCATAATACTAGAGTCAAAGTGTTGTTTTTTCATTTGACCAAATTTGACTTAGTCAAACTTGCTCAAATGAGACACTAAATGACCTCAGATGAAAAATCTCTGAATACCAAGTTTGATCATCTCAGCAAGATCTACAATTGTTACATAGCTTATTTTCCCATTTGAGAAAGTTTTATCAAACACTAGTCATAAATTCTTGAATCTCATATAGACTTTCTAAAACTATGTCACAACAGTGCATCGTTGTATCATGCGGGCACAACAGTGAATTTTTTCTTGATGTATGACCCTTGGTTATGATCTTGTCATAACCATGGAGTGTCTTCATCATTTAACATGATGCTTGGATCTTTCTTCACTATGAAGGGTGGAATTCGGACATTTCTTTCATAATCTTCTGACATGTCTGACTTGTCTTCAATTCCCACTATATTTATTTTCTCAGAAAGAACTATGTGGCACTTTGGCTCATTGATCATTGAGTTGATGTCTTCGTTTTTTCCTCTCTTTGATTTTATAGACATGTCTTTCACATAGAACATCTGACTCACATCGGCAGCAAGGACGAATGGTTCATCTTTGTACCCAATATTGTTGAGGTCCACTGTTGTTATTCCATACTCTTTGTCGAGTGTTACCCCTCCTCCGGTCAGCTTCACCCATTGGCACTGGAACAAAGGGACTTTAAAATTAGGTGCGTAGTCTAGTTCCCATATATCTTCTATGCGGCCATAATATATTTGTATATTCCCATTTGGATATGTGCCATCTATGCGAACACCACTATTTTGATTGGTGCTCCTTTTATCTTGGGCAACTGTGTAAAATATATTCCCATTTATCTCGTACCCTTGGTACGTGAGGATATGCCATGATGGTTGCCTAGCCAACAAATATAGTTGCTCATCAATATTGTCATCGCCTTGACATTCTTTTCGCAACCAACCACTGAAAATTTCCATGTGCTGACGCCTAATCTAAGCTTCAATCTTCCCTGGAAACTTGGATTGTAAGAACTCCTTATGTATCTCGATGTATGGATGCACCAATGACGAGTTCTGAAGAACTGTGTAGTGTGCTTTATTGAAATAATCGTCTTCCATGCCAATATATGTTTTCTTCCCTAAAGTTCCTTTACCACTGAGTCTCCCCTCGTGTCGCAATTCGGGAACGCCAATCGGGGCAAGGTCAGGAATAAAGTCAACACAGAACTCAATGACCTCCTCTGTTCCATAGCCCTGGGCAATGCTTCTTTCAGGCTTAGAACAAACTTTCACATATTTCTTCAAGACTCCCATAAACCTCTCGAAGGGGAACATGTTATGTAAGAACACAGGTCCAAGAATACTAATCTCCTTCACCAAATGAACTAGGAGGTGTGTCATGATATTAAAGAAGGATGGAGGGAACACCAACTCAAAGCTGACAAGACATTAAACCACATCATTCTGTAGAGTAGCTAGTTCCACTGGATTGATTGCCTTCTGAGAAATTGCATTGAGGAATGCACATAGCTTCATGGTGGCTAGACGTACATGTGGAGGTAGAATTCCTCTTAAAGCAACTAGAAGCAATTGCGTCATAAGCACGTGGCAGTCGTGGGACTTTAAGTTTAGGAATTTCTTCTCTAGCACATTTATTATACCCTTTATATTGGAGGAGAATCCCGATGGGACCTTGATGCTGCTTAGACATTCGAACATGCTGTCCCTCTCTTCTTTGCTAAGTGTGTAGCTAGTAGGACTTAAGTAATGACATCCATCATCTATCTTCTCTGGATGAAGGTTGTCTCGTTCTTTCATGCCCTGTAAGTCCTAGCGTGCTTCAAGTGAATCCTTTGGCTTCCCATACACACCCATGAATCCTAACAGGTTCACACAAAGATTCTTTGTCAGGTGCATCACGTCGATTGCGTTGCGGACCTCTAGGACTTGCCAATAGGGTAGCTCCCAAAAGATGGACTTCTTCCATATGGGTGCGTGTCCCTTAGCATCTTTGGGAACAGATTCGCTTCCTTGTCCCTTTCCAAATACTACTTTCATATCCTTGACCATTGCGAGTACATCTTCCCTGGTTCGGTTATGAGGCTTCTTCCGGTGGTCTGGCTTACCTTTAAAATGCTTACCTTTCTTTCTTACTTGGTGATTCAAAGGAAGGAATCGATGATGGCCAAGGTACACGACCTTTCGACATCTTTTCAAATATATACTATCAAGGTCATCAAAATAATGTGTGCATGTATTATATCCTTTGTTTGTCTGACCTGAAAGATTACTTAAAGCAGACCAATCATTGATTCTTATGAACAACATTGCTCGTAGGTCAAAGTGTTCTTGTTTGTACTCATCCCAGACATGTACACCTGGTTTATTCCATAAAACTAGAAGTTCTTCAACTAATGGCTTCAGATAAACATCAATGCCGTTGCCAGGTTGCCTCGGACCTTGGATGAGGATCGGTATCATAATGAACTTCCGCTTCATGCATAACCATGGAGGAAGCTTGTAGATACATAGAGTAACTGGCCAAGTGCTATGACTAGTGCTCTGCTCCCCAAAAGGATTCATTCCATCTGTACTTAAGGAGAACCTTAAGTTTCTAGCCTCATTTGCAAACTCTAGAAATTCCCTGTCTATCGCTCTCCACTGGGACCCATCAACTGGGTGTCTCAGCATATTGTCTACCTTACGGTCTTCTTTATGCCACCGCAACAACTTTGTATGGTCTTTATTTCTGAACAAACGTTTTAAGCGTGGCATTATAGGAGCATACCACATAACCTTGGTAGGGATTTTCTTTCTAGGATGTTGTTCACCCTCGACGTCACTAGGATCATCGCGCCTGATCTTATACCGCGCTGCTTTACATACCGGGCATTCATCCAAATTCTCGTATTCATTGCCATGGTAGAGGATGCAGTCATTAGGACATGCATGTATCTTCTGGATTTTTAATCCCAAAGGGCAGACAACCTTTTTTGCTTCGTACGTAGTGGTGGGCAATTCATTTGGCTTCGGAAGCATCTTCTTTATGAGGTTCAATAAATTCCTAAATGCCTTGTCGGATACACCATTCTTTGCCTTCCACTGTAGCAATTCCAGTGTTGTACCTAGCTTTTTTTGCCCCTCTTTGGCCATCGGGTATAGCAACTTCCTATGATCCTCAAGCATGCGCTCAAACTTAACTTTCTCTTTTTCACTTTCGCATTCTTGTTGTGCATCACTCCCCATTGTACATCTAATGGCGTGACATCAAAGGCACCATACTGAGCAATTATGTCATCACTGTCTAAATCTTCTCCTTCACCTTCTTCCATCATGACCCCGCTTTCTCCATGCTTAGTCCAACATATATAGTTTGACATGAAACCTGACTTAAGCAAATGTGAATGAAGACTCATTGAGCTTGAATATTCCTTTAAATTCTTACATATGGCACATGGACAGCACATGAAACCATCCTGCTTATTTGTCTCGGCCACACCTAAGAAATAGTGCACGCCCTCAATAAAGTCTTGGGAGCGGCGATCGGCATTGTACATCCAATGGCGTGACATAATCTGCATTACACGACAAATTATGAAAACCTTGAACATAATTAAGTATTTTATTACACAACATAGATGACACACACATAGTTGATTAATTAACTAAGCCTGGCTACAACATAAGCAATCCCAACTATCACTAAACAAACTAAAACTACAATGCACTTCAGTAACATAATTATTTTGTGATCGTACGCAACTAAAACAAACAAATCATTCTTCTGTTGAATATCAATAAGCTTCTCCTGCTGGCTCACTGCCTCATCATCAGCAGCCGCTACCTCAAGTGCACCCGAATTCTGCACGTATGTAGCATAATCTTCCTCTCAGTACCAACCATCGCATCCATTGCCCTCCCACTGAAATTAAAGCCAAAAAATATTCAAGAAAAGCAGGTCAAGTAGCCATAATAATCAAATGCGTAAGAAACTCACATCGCGATCCGGGCACTTGTAGAAAACACGACCCTTGTTGGGTCCCTGTCTCTTGACTCGGTACTCCATCACAATCTTCTGCTTACACTTGCCGCAGATAATGAGAGGGAGTTCTGGCCTCAGTCGTTTCGCAACCGAACAAGAGGTCGAGGATCCGGTACCAGTTGTCATCTACTTTCTATACTTATTTTTGCAAACTAGTGTAAATTTCACATTTTTAAAATAATATATTTAAACAAAACTAAAATTATTTATTTATCTAACTAAACCATGAAATATGTACTATATATAATAGTAAAATACCAAAATATCAAGTGATTTTACTATTGTAAATCATCATGTGATTTTGAGCTAAAAATGACACAGAAATCACGTAGCTCAAAAACATGTTTCAATAAATAACCATCCGTACTAGTTGACCTTGCTTACATGATCATCTTGGCGAGCATTTCTCCACCGGACGACACCGTACTTGGCCAAGAAAGAGCTCCGATTCTACGAGAAAGGCAACACGGTCTTCCACGACCGTTGCCGCTCTCCCTCGTAGAATCAAAGCTCCTCCTTGACATCTGTTACCGCTCGGTAGAGAACATGCTCGGCGAAATGAACACGGTCCGCAAGTTCAACTAGTACGGATTTTCTATAATTTTCTAACTATTTTCTAAGTTTTTCATTTCATGGAAAATTTAATTCTAAAAAATAAAAGGCATGATTTCTAAGTAGTTCATTTCACGGAAAAAATAATTCTAAGTCACCTGCTCGATATCGGCAAGCTCGCGGACGTTTAGGTTGCCGAGGATAGTAACATTTGTAGATGACATTTGTAGGTCTGAAGTTATCAAATATCCATCAAATTATTGCTCAAAAACATGTTTCAATAAATAACCATCCGTACTAGTTGACCTTGCTTACGTGATCATCTCAGTGAGCATTTCTCCATCGGACGGCACTGTACTTGGCCAAGGAAGAGCTCCAATTCTATGAGAAAGGGAACACAGTCTTCCACGACCGTTGCCGCTCTCCCTCGTAAAATCAAAGCTCCTCCTTGACATCCATTACCGCTCGGCAGAGAACATGCTTGCCGAGCTGAACACGGTCCGCAAGTTCAACTAGTACGGATTTTCTAACATTTTCTAACTATTTTCTAAGTTTTTCATTTCATGGAAAAATTAATTCTAAGATCACGTAAGCTGCCGGGGACGAGGATGGCGCATGCTCCAGCGAGGATGAGCGAGGCGTGATTTTGATGAACTAATTTAACTTTTGTTTGTCCAAACATATATGCAAATCATCATGTGATTTTGAGCTAAAAATGACATATAAAATCATAATAAAGTCCAACATATAAAGTTACATATGCATCTACATCGCAAAATGAGATAAGCTACTGATAAAACATAAGAGGATTAAGTTTGTTACCTCTAAAATCGAAGAGCAACACCAATAGAGGGGGAGAGAGCAAGAACAACAGCAAGCTGAAGAACAGAGGCAGTGAGTTTGAATGGAATGGCTCGGGCTCGGGGAGGAAGAAATGAGCCGGTGTATAGGCCGGCATAATTAGTCCCGGTTAGGTGGCCAAACCGGGACTAAAGATTAATATTTATTCCCGGGGTATCACCCAAACCGGGACTAAAGATCCCTACCCCGCGGACGACCGTTGGGCAGGGACTTTTAGTCCCGGTTGGTATTACGAACCGGTACTAAAGGGTCCTTTAGTCCCGGGGGCAAAAAATGCCGAGGCTAATGCCAAATTGAGACATCGTTCTAAAGTCTGTTCTCTAGTAGTGTGCATAGCCTTATATATGTTGAGAATATATATGCTGTATAACTCCTAAGACAATGGAATACTAATGCGAGCAAACAATTTGCACCCTATATATATGCCTAGACACATCGTTTAATTATATATTTAGAAAAGCTAAAATACAATACAATTTAGAACGAAGGAGTGTTAAGAATGCAATGACGGAATCCCATCTATTGTTTGGCAATCACGCATATGCATTCCTCAACCGCTCCAATCCAGATAGAATAAAAAAAGAAATGTTTCATTTCACATCACCTGTGCATATGGTTACACTCTAACCGGGAAAATGAGACTAGTCCAAGCTCGTGCACCTCCGACCTTTGCATATGTGACGACGGATGGAAGCCATCCATAGTTATATATCCACAGCCCCAATTGTATATACACCCCCACCATCCAAAGAGATAACTGTTTGAAAAAAAACAAATGTAAGGGATTCTGTTTGAAATTTATCCACAGAATAAGTCATTCTATAGCTAGCTGTAGAATATATATATATATATATATATATATATATATATATATATATATATATATATGAGCATAGGGCTTCCAATAGTTACTGGAAGCCCCAGCCCAAACTGGTGTTTCCTGGTTACACTAAACCAGGTTCCAGCCCAAGCCCAACCAGACCAGCCCGCTAGCCCGCTCACAGGTCCACCAGGCCCTATATATATACCCCCAAACCCTAATCCCCACCCACTCTGGCTGCCAGTCAGGCCACCCGTCGCACCCCACCCTGAAGCGTGGCCCCACACCTTCCTTGACCGCCGTTCGACCGCCGGCGGCCAGCCTAGACCCTTCCTCAACCGGCGGCGGTGCCGCCCCGACCCACGGCGGCGCGACCCCTCTCCTCCCCTACTAGCGGTGCACGGCCTTGCCCCTTCCCCGACCCGAGGTAGCGCAGCCCTACTACTTCCCCGACCGTCAGCGGCGTGTCTCCACTACTTCCCTGACCCACGGCGTCGCTGCTCCTCCCTTTCCTCGACCCATGACGTGGCCCCACACCTTCTCTGACTGATGCAGGCAGCAACAGCAGCTTTGGCGCAGAGGCAACATGGAGTGGTGACGGCGGGCTTTCCCCGGTGGCGCCACAGGCCCGCAGCGGCCTCCCCCACCCCAACGGTGGCGGATCTTATCCGTAGCGGCGGCCCCGACCCAGGTGCGACGGCGGCTGGGCCATCCCCGCTTGGATGGTGCCTCTCGCCGGTGGCGCGGCCAGCCCGACGCGACGACGTCCTCCTCGTCCGTGCTCTGCAATCGAATTGATGGGTGACGCGCAACCAGGGCACGGCGAACTGGCCACGACCAAGTCGGTAGGGAGTGTTGTGGCCTAGCCCTGCAGGTGGCAGACAGGAGCATCACAGTGGTGAGCAGAGCTATCTCTCTTCCTCCCATAGTGTTGCAACCTTCCGTCGAACTCCTAAGCTCCTCCCTTCGACCAGATCCCTGAGCTCCTCCCTTCTTCTATTAATCTCCTCTTCCGGTCTTTGCAGAGACTCATGGTGGACATGGCGAGAGCTCAAATGGGCAGTAGTAGTGGGCGCATTCGGAGCTGGTGCAGGTCTGTCGTGCCGCAAGGTGGCGTCCACTAGGCAACGGCGGACGCATCAAGTGGGAAGGGTTTTATGGGTTTCTATGCATTGTTCATCTATTAATTAAACACCCCTTAGTGGGTTATTATGCATGAAACACTTTTATATTTGATTCTAGTTGAATGGATTATTATGCATCAAACAATTGGTTTCTATGCATACAATAAAAATGGAGACGCAAACCGGCAGCAAAAGTAATTTGTCTTCATCCAACCACTATATTTTATGCAACGTTGGCGCAACAAACTTTTCTGTGCACCTTGACCAGGGATTATATGCATGGCTGTTGTAAGTTTTCTGCGCCTGCTCAAACATGTTTATATGCCTTTGTTGTGATGTTGGATGGTTGGAAGGATTCCTCTCCAAATGTTGTGAGAGGTCAATGGTGGCTCAGACATAGGACATGGCTTGCGACGTCCATGACTTCCTTGGCTTGTGGCAGTGGCATAGTGTGATCTTGATGTAGTTGATGTGTTAATGTAAAAAGTTAGTTTTCCATGTTATGTTTATATGCTTGGATGACATGAGGAAAACTATTGGTTTCTATGTAATGTTAGTTGGGTTTCAATATTTTGTTAACTGAGTTTCTATGCATGTTGTGAGTTGGGACCATTGGATAGTCCACACCTAGTGGTTAGTGTTTTATTTGTTTCTATACATTGTTTCTTTATTAATTAAATATGTCCTAGAGGGAAGCATGGTGTAAAGTTTCTATGCATTGTTCCTCTATTAAATGAACATCTCCTGGTGAAAAGCATGGTGTGGGTATGGGCTGTTATGGTGTTGGTTATAATAGGCCCCTCCCCTAGTAGGAAGGGTCTGTGTGCTTCTATGCATTGTTCTTGTATTAAATAAACATCCTCTA
The DNA here is from genome assembly GCF_019320115.1 of Miscanthus floridulus. Taxonomy (NCBI): domain Eukaryota; kingdom Viridiplantae; phylum Streptophyta; class Magnoliopsida; order Poales; family Poaceae; genus Miscanthus; species Miscanthus floridulus. Next base: position 38,184 of record NW_027096717.1, on the reverse strand, counting down.
GTGAAAAAGCAGGACGTCGGTTGGGGCCATTACGATGTTTGTTCTAATTGCCCCTTCCCATGGGTACGGTTCTATAGGTTTCTATGCATTGTTCCGCTATTAATTAAATAGCCTAGAAAGAAGCATTGTGTGGGTTGGTGCAGTCAGGCTTTTTGAAACAATAATACCTAGAGCGGAGATTTTGTGAGGGTTCTATGCATTATTCCTGTGTTAGTTATACATCTTCCCAGTGGAAAGCATGGTGTGGGTGTGTGCAATCACGGTTTTCAAAAAATTAATACCTAGAGGAGAGGGTTTTGTGAGGGTTGTATGCATTGTCCCCCATGTTAATTACACACCCCATAGTTGGAAGCATGATGTTGGTGGAGGCAATCACGATTGTGTTAGGGATTATGTCCATCTCGCAGAGAGATTTTTACGCGGTAACGAATTAATTTTTATTCATCCAACCACTAATTTATATGGGCGCCAAAAACTTTTCTGCGTATCTTGACCATTGATTCTATGCATCCAATCGGCCATCACATGCCATGATTCAAATTTCAAATTTTGGAGAAGACGAGATCGTCTCCAGGTTTTACGCTTACGGTCTTCAAGTTCTATACATTATCCCCATGTTAATTATACACCCACATAAGTGGGAAGCATGATCTTGCCGGAGGCAATCACAGTTGTGTCAGGTGGAATATCCGTCTCGCGGAGAGGGTTTTTACGCGGTAACAAAATTAATTTTTATTCATCCAACCAAAAATTTCTATACAATGTCGGTTGCAAAAACATTTTACGCACCTAACCACTAATTTCTATGCAACCACTAATTTCTATGCAATGTCGATGCCATGCACAACTTGACCAGTGATTCTAATTTCAAATTTCAAATTTTGGAGTAGACGAGATCGTCTCCATGTTTTACGCATGCGGTCTCCATGTTTTATGCATTGTTCCCATGTTAATTATACACCTACATAGTGAAAAGCATGATGTTGGTGTAAGGCAATTAAGGTTGTGTCAGGTGGAATGTTCATCTCACGGACAGGTTTTTACACGGTAGCAAAATTAATTTTTATTCATCTAACTACTAATTTCTATGCAACGTCGGTGCAAAAAACTTTTTTGCGCATCTTGACCATAGTTTCTATGCATCCAAACGGCCACCACGTGCCATGATTCAAATTTTAAATTTATGAATTTTAATTTTTTCAAAAAATTAAAACAATGGATCTTGAGTCGTGCATAAAAATGTCAGGAGTTCAACGATGAAAACCGTTTTTGAATCGAATGTTTCGTTGAGAAATTATCGCAAAAAAATGGAAGAGATCAAAGTGGGCGCACGCATGTATGCATGTGTCAGCCTGCGTCAGCTGCTGTCAGGCTTGCGGAGAGGTTTTTGTGCGGTAACGAATTGATTTTAATTCATGCAACCACTAGATTTTATGTATCATCGCGATAAAAATCTTTCTGCACAGCCTGAGCTAGAATTTTATGCATCCGATCAGTTGGGTGCCCAGGGCCCCCCACCCGCGCTATATATATATATATATATATATATATATATATATATATATATATATATATATATATATTGCCCTTGCCCCCACCACCTCCCACCTGGCTTCAGTGGCGAACCGCCACCCCTCTACCATGCCTTCCATTAACAAATAAAGGACGATGCTCGTCCCACATCCAAACCTCTTGCCTAGATTTGACGCTACACTAGGATGTAGTCGACACAATGAACTGGAAGTAATCAACTCGTACAACGTCGTTTGCCTAATTGAAGTAATCGAACGAAGTGAGCAGTCCTGCCAGTGCCAATCCGCTTCCAAAAAACTTGACCGACCGTGTACCCATATAGGTACACAAGAGAATGGAATTTCGGTATCCCTGCTCTTTTGACAACCTGGGGGCGCATGAAGCCAGAATGAAGATGACACAGTGCAGCATAACAATAGCTGACATGGCGCCACGTGAGACTAAACCGCCTTGAATACCATTCAAGGAGGAAAAGCAATCGGTTTCAATAGTGAAGGAGCCAAACATCCGTTTTTCTAGTTCAAGGAGGTAAATCAGACAACAAGGAGGACTTTTTCCTGCAGGAGAAACAGATTGGGACGCGTGGGATTTAATTTGGTGGTATCCTGGGCCCTGGAGTGGACCCTGGCGAGCCGATTCTTCACTGGGCCTGCAGACATATGGCTATCTAATTCAAGCCCATGATCACCTAGCCCATAGTGGCGCCTTCTACTCGTCTTTAACCTCGAAAGCTAGCTCAGATCCTCCTCATAAGCCTAGCTCCAATGGCAGAAATTTTTAGGGAGGGCTCCAGAGGCTCAGCAGCAATCGGGAAGGCTGGAGGCTCGAGCGGACCCAGCACCCCTCGCCCCGCGCTGTGTGTTCTCCTGGTTGCAGTTTGGCGTCTTGTTGCTCTGCGCAGTGCACATACATACAGTGCAAACTTAACCTAACATGGCGGTAATTACTCCTACTCGCGTTGCAGGAATAATCTGTCTGCTGCGTGCAGTGCATGGGGGGCCCGATGGACAAAAAAGAATGCACCAGCCAATTTGCAGCCTGTTCGTTTCGTCGTAAATGATCGTAGATTATTTACTAGTGGCTGGTTTGATTGGTTTGGTGTGAGAGAAAAATACTATTTTAGTTTATAATCTACGATCGTATACGATCGTATAAGTCCAGTCAAACAAAGGATTGGTTGTCCTTATGCATGCACCTTTCCAGTATCTCACGCAAGTCCCAGAGGTTGCTCAAATGAGGTTTCCTCCTGTGTGTCTTGGCCGGCCGGCTGGCTTTGTATATCATCATAGTATAGTAGTAATATAGTAATGCACATCGTCAGCACATGAATGTGTAGTACGTAGGAGCGTAATATATTATATACATAATATATATAATTATATATGTCCTCCATCAGTTTTGATTTTTGCTTTGACGGGAGCCACATGAGTACAGGACAAGGCACTGGCGGCACGTCTCTATCTCTATCTCTATCTCTACAACTAAAACATATGAATTGTCAACGTCTACCCGGCAGGACCAAACAACTCTCAACATAGGTCCACCCGGCAGCACCAAAAACTTCTCATATAATCGCTTCCCTACCAGCACAATTAAAGGAAAGAAACCCAGAATGGAAGGCAATGCCATGCTAGAGGAGGAAAAAAGAAAATTAATATGGAAGGCAAATTAGACCATAATTGGAAAGGCAATGCCGTGATTTTCCTATTGCAACGCACGGGCACGGTCCATAGTAATACACACACACGCGCGCGCACACACACACACACACATATATATATATATATATATATATATATATATATATATATATATATATATATATATATATATATATATATATATATATATATATAAGAGTATATTTAGTAGCCAGCTACAAAATAAGTTATTCTGTAGCCACCTCCATTAACGATAATTTTATATACTAATTTACGATAATATCAATACATATTTACGATAGTTGGGTTACTATAACATATGGAGATATTTACCATAACGTTATAGTAAACCACATAGTAATGAGTTACTATAATCTCGTAAATTAACATAGTAATTATCGTAACTCAAAGTGACTACATAATAAGTTATTTTGTAGCCAGCTACAGAGTAGTAGTTCTCTCTCTCTCTCTCTCTCTATATATATATATATATATATATATATATATATATATATATATAGTAATGCACATCGTAAGCACATGAATGTATAGTACATAGGAGCGTAACATATTATATACATAATATATATAATTATATATGTCCTCCATCAGTTTTGATTTTTGCTTTGACGGGAGCCACATGTGTACGTACAGGACAAGGCTGTGGCGGCACGCCAATCAAAGAGGTAGGTATATATATAGTAGAAAATAAAAAATGTCATAGGTTATTACTCACTTAATTAGTTCCAATGATAAATCAGTAGGAATGACGTACAGATTAATTTGTGGTTAGCTACTACCACTTGTATACATAGCACAAGCTCCACTAGTAGAATTAATATGTCGAGCCACCTTCATTATTAGTTAACACACATAGACTTGACCTAGAGCATGCATCAGGAAACATAATAATATTTACATTACTGATGAAAAAGATCCCATCAGGAAACATAAGATTTCCTAATTCAGTATTATCAGTTTATGCCAAAAAGGGCAACTTTAAAAAAGTATGGCATTAGTCTATTTTGAGTTGTTGACTACATAAAGAAAAGTGGTTAATTGCTGGTTGATTGCTCCCAAAGTAAGAACCCCGGTCCAGCTCCTTTTAATTGTTTACTGTAATTTAGCAATCGTCATGCGCATGCCTCAGCCGCCCCCCTTCGGCCGCCACCACGACAAAAGAAATGTTTGGTTTTGCATCCATTACCCAGAACCTGCATTCACTACCGGTGTTTTATTTCTGGCTGCTCACCCGGCTTGCGGTGACGCTCATTACACAAAAGGGTGGAAAAAACATGGAATTTTTTTTTATACGGTGGTGTCACATATCAGGCTGGTGTGCGATACTTGCTAGATGGCGTCCACGTACTCATCCTAAAAGCATCTCACGAAAGCCCCGTACCTATATGATCGATAAGAGATAGGCCCACATGATAAAGCCTCCTATTCCATGGAGCCTAGCACCGGTGCCGCACAACAGCCTGATATGCGGCACCGCCACATAATTTTTTTTCTAAAAAACACCAACACCGGGACCTCCACATGTATCCACATGGCTGGGAGATCTGCTCGCGCATCACGCCGGGGCCACCTTAGCCTCCTCCCCCTGCCCGTGTTGGGGTTGCCGCCTGTACCCTACGCTGGGGTAAGGCAAGGGGAGAAGGAGAGCGGAGGGAGTCCAAGAGGGAATAAGGCTATGAGAGGGGGGGGGGGGGGGGGGGGGGGTGCAATAGTGAAGGCGAGAGGGAGTTAATCACATTGAAAAGAAATTTAAAGTCTAGGGACGAGGGAACATAACCGGTTAGTAATATAACCCAACAATAATGCCTAGTATATATTGGCCGGTTGTATTAACAACCAATAGTGATAATTATTTATTAAAATCTAACAGTGGTGTCCTTTTTCCTTATGAACCAGTAGTGATACTCCGTCGCCCCTGTCGGTTTTAAACTATCCAATAGTAATGGGCCGGCTATGATTGTGGTTTGTGCAGTAGGTTACACTGTCTGGACGTGGGAAAGGAGACTCTAGCTAGTCTAAGTTCTTGCGCGCACCTCTTATCCCTTTGCATATGATGTAATGGCAATTGGTAAGCAAATAAAGCCCCAGTCATTCTCCGCAGCCCCAATTGCATATTTGTTACTAGCTAACTGGTGTGTGCTAGTCATAAGGGCACTCCGAACGCGGACTTTACCATGGTTTCTATAGCCATTTATTATCCTCTTATTTATTGCATTTTGCTAATATGAGCTGTATTTATTGAAGAAAGAGAGCCAAAACTTAAGGAACGGAGTCTAATGTATTGTAGACACGACGTCTATGAGCGCTTCGAGGCGGAAGAAACTACGCGCATCCGCGTTGGGGAAGACAGCGGTGGTTTCCATGGAGCCTTTCAGATTCCGTGCGGCCGCCCTGGTCGCTGTGTCCGCAAACCTCGTTGCGGAGCTCGCCGTGTCCCAGCTCGTGCAGGTCGCCACGCCGCCACCTGCGAAGCTCGCGTCCGCGCCGTCTCCTGCGCACTCGTCCGACCCCGCCATCTCCCGATCGTGCGTCCGCCTTGGTCTCGCGCGCCGGCACGCGCTCGTCTCTGTAGCCTCCACATCCTCGGCGGCTGGGGACAGCGAGCTCGATTTTTTTTAATTTTAACCATTTTTTAATATAATTTTAAATATAACACTGTCAGTTTTTTTTAAACTAACACTTTTGGTCGCGCCTATTGCCATGGCGCGGCCAAATGCCTGTGCCGCGTCATGCATGGCGGCGCGGCAGACGCGTTATGTGGCGGCGACCATCACCGCTGACCGCTAACGTGGCAAGGCTCTGCCGCGCCACCGATCTTGGCGTGGCAGTGCCGCGCTCAGATCCATGGCGCGGCAGAGCTAGGTATAAACACCGCCGCTGCCTCCTACCCGAGTAGTCGGCGTTCCGCGAGAAACACAGCAGTGCCGCCGCGCTCGCCTTCGTCCGCGCCTGCCACGGCCGAGGACGCCGTCCGCCGCGGCCGTGTCCGCCCATGCCAGCTATCCCGCCCGTGCCAGCAAGCCAGCCGAGGCAGTAAGCGAGCCGCGCCTGCCAGGCCGCCGGCCGCCCGGTGCAGCCATCACGCCCGCACGCAGGCGCGCCTCCCCCTCCGGCCAGAACCTCCAGTCACATAGGGCGGCTGCCCGCCTAGGTGCTGCAGCGAGGTACTCCACTAATATAGTTAACACTGTTAATAAAGTTAGTAAAATTATCAAAGTATAGCTAATATAGTTAGTAAAGTTAGTTAATGTAGTTAGTATATGTAATATAATAAGTTAATATAGGTAGTAAAGTAAGGTAGTTTAGTTAGTATAGTTATTTGCTCTAGTTGTACATTGGATTTAGTCTAATAAGTTGTTGTAGTTAGCCTTGTATAGATGTTAATATTTGATTAGTTAGTATAGTTATAGTTAAAAAATGTAATAATGTTAGTATGGACATTACGTACGATGATTTCGACGACTTCATGAAGTTTCTTGAAATGCTTTTGTAGATGGATTGTTGTGTTAGAGTTTTGTTCGGAGGAAGTGTTAGGAGAGAAGATGGTATGTTTGAGGATATGGAAGAAGAATTGGAATGGTTTGATGAACCTCCTAGCTTCAACGACCTTTGTGTCTGTTTGAATACAAAGTTTAGGGGTGATTTCACACTCAAGGGGAGGTTTGATACTGGGAAGACTAGGGCACACTATGTCCTCATACCCTTGCGCGACCCTGCTCACTGGTCCCGCTACACTAGGGTTCTCCAAGGTTCCAATGTACTCATGGCTGAGGTGGTGGTGGAGAATGGGTACAGGATGCATGGTGTGCAGGATGGCCCGTCCATTGATGGTTTTGGAGGCAATGAACAAGAATTAGGTGTCGAAGGGGAAGCAACTCAGGATAACATGGATTTGGACGATCAGTTGACGCATGAGCAGTTTTATTCAACTGCAATAGGCTGTATAAGCAATGACTTCGATGTGAATGAGTTCGAACAGGAAGAGGAGGAGCAGGAGGAGGAGGATAGGATCAGTGATGTAGTTAGCAGTGATTCAGATGATTCTGATGATGACCAAGGAGGTACAGATACTGTGGCAACACTGACTGATGCCATGCTAGTACCGGTTCATACTATGCCATTACCAGTATGAATCGAGGTTTTACATGGTGTCTATGTTCAGGGTGGACTAGTCACACATTTGGCTGCAGATGATAACTCCTATGATTCATGGGCCAGAATTAGCAAAGCGCAGCAGTATATTCCACAATCACCTTTCACAGCGACTGAGCTTGAGCAACTAAGGTCCAAGAACGTACCTTTCAGGGGCGTTTCGAACTATAGGGATGTCAGCATGACAGATATGACAGTTTGTGATACCGGTCTCCAGTTGTGTAGGAATTCATTGTATAACCATGAGAAAGAACCCCTTAGGAAGGGGATGATATTCAACACAATATCAGAGATAAAACTCTTCCTTCAGGACTATGCTGTGTATCACCATAGACCGTACACCGTAACTCATTCGGACCAGGAGTTGAGGTTCCACTTGATATGCAAAAATGGTTGTCTGTGGAGGTTAAATGCACGAAGGAGACAGAGTAATGGCAAGTGGAGGATAACTAAAGTTGTTGAACTCCACACTTGCCTAGACAATAGGGGGAAGGAAAATCATCAGCAGCTCACTGTACATTACCTTGCCCATCGTATATTGGGCCTTGTTGATGACAATAACGACATCTCGGTGCCTTCTTTACAACAGTCCATATCTGGATTCGTTAGGTACGATGTGTCATACGGAAAGGCTTGGTGTGCTAAGCAAATCGCTCTCGCGATTCGATGGGGTACTTGGGAGGAAGCATACAACAGTGTGCCCCGCATCTTATGTGCAATGCATTATTGCAACCCTGGCTTGAAATGGTTTGTGGACACCGGAGGGATGTTTTTTCGGGACCCATTGAGGCATGTCCTCTATCGTGTGTTCTGGTCGTTCGCGCAAATAGAACATGCATTCTAGTTTTATCGGCCAGTCGTACTTGTTGATGGCACTTTCCTGATAGGAAAGTACAGGGGCACCTTGATGATGGCTGCTACTGTTGATCCTGAGGACCAGATAGTACCTGTGGCTTTTGCTTTGGCAGAGGGAGAGAATAATGAATCATGGTCTTGGTTTATGCGGCTACTACATGTCCAAGTGCTTGGTCCAACTCGCACTATATGTTTGATCTCCGACCATCACGCAGGGCTTCTTAATGCTGCAGGTGAGCAAATGGATGGGTTCCCGCCTCTAGTACATAGATGGTGCATGAGACACTTTGCTGCAAATTTCTGGCGGCGTCAGTGGAAGAAGGAGGTATGTGACAAAGTAAAGGCTCTATGTTATGTACGTACAGAGCACAAGTTCAAGGAGACAAAGAGAGAAGTAGACAAGATGGTAAATGCAGCGGGAAAGGCCTGGTTAGAGGTGCAGATGAAATAGAAGGCTCAGTGGGCATTAGCATATGACGAGGGAGGTTTCAGGTATGGCATCATGACTACTAACTCCTCAGAGTCCTTCAACCATGTATTCAACGGAGTTCGATCGTTGCCTGTGTCTGGAATTGTTGAGTTCTCCTTTCATAAGTGCAACGAATATTTTGTGAAGAGGTGGGAACTTGCACAGCGGAATATAACTGAGCAGGGGCGTTTTGGAAAGGCCGGAGCTAAACATTTGAAGGAGGCCGAGGAATTGGCCAAGCAGCACACCGCCGAGCCGTATGGACCCCCCTACCATATCTTTAGTGTACGGGACAAGGGTGGCACAAGCTTGGGCAACGAACTTTATGGTGGACGAAACTACCGAGTTGATCTTGAGAAGGTAGAGTGCAGTTGCAACGTCCCTCAAATCATGCATGTCCCTTGCTCTCATATGATCATGGCCTATAGGGTTCACAGGTAGAACTATGAGGATCTACCATATATGTCAACCTTGTATCTTCGTTCGAACAACGTTAGTATTTGAGAGATGAGCTTCTAGATCCAACACAGTGGCCACCTTATAATGGTTATGACTACGTGCCGCATCCGGATCTAATGAAGGTAGGAAAGGGTAGAAGGAAGAAGAAGCGACTGAAGGGGGACATGGACGCTATGAGAGGGTACGGCGAAGACATGTACGGCGGGGGAGACTTCAACGAGACCCGTGGCAGGAATCTTTGCTCTGTTTGCAAGCAATCTGGCCACAAGGCTAGTCGGCATAGAAGACAACAGGTCATTTTATATTGTATTCATATTACATAACAAGTAGTTCAACTTGTGCTATGGTACATAATGTTTATCTGAAAAATATTAATTTGAATACTCTAACCCTTTGTTTATCATTTTGTAACAGGATGACCCCTCCCACACTGCACCAGCTGTACCCCCATCTTGATGTGGAGTACGACGACCCCCTTCTTCTACTAGACGACAAGGTTTCCAAGAGGCGTTCAAGGGATCCTTACTTTCGTGGGACTTAGTTCATTACGTCGAACTTATGTCGAACGAATACTATCGTTGAAAACTTGTACTCATAAACAAATGAAAATATTATGTGCCAACTCGTCGTCCATTTATTAGCTTAATGTTCATTTTGTACAGCACTTGTAGTTTAGCACAACACCGACAACAACTAAATTGTTGCTGGCTGGCCGTTGGCTGACCGCCTCACTGACGCGCCATGTGCGATGGCGCGTCACTGACGCGCCATGTACTATGTCGCGGCACAGACCACCGTGGCCTATGGCGCGGTAGAACCATCCTATATGGAAACTGAACCCGGGCTACGGCGCGGCAAATGATTATGTTCGTTTTATAAATTTTGAATGCATGATACAAACAGTTGTGATCACTTAAGATCGATCACTTAAGATACAATAAAAAAACTCTCAGTTAGAAACTCGTCGTCCGAGTACCAATCCTCAACCACAACCCTGTTGCTGTGGCTAGGGTCACCTGCATTGCGTTGATCTACCTTTCGCCTATAGTAAGCGGCCTCCGCTTCATCTGCGGCCTGAGTGAAGAACGCGTCGTCATCCTCCTCCGCATGCAAGCCCACCTCTGCTAGAGCGATGAGCTCGCTCAGTCTGGCAGTGTCGTCCTCAGCCTCCTCCGTCGGCAAGCCCGCCTCTGCTAGAGCGATGAGCTCGCTCAGTCTAGCAGTGTCGTCCTCAGCCTCCTCCGTCGGCAAGCCCGCCTCTGCTAGAGCGATGAGCTCGCTCAGTCTGGTAGTGTCATCTTCAACCTCCTCCGCCGATAAGCCTGCCTCTGCTAGAGCGATGAGCTCGCTCAGTCTTGCAGTGTCGTCCTCCTCCTCGTTCCCCTCATCAGAAACCACAATCGGTGATTCAACGGTGCGACCAACTCGCTTTCTGTGCTCATCTAGCTTCTTTTGTTTTGCTTTTGGAGGTTCTTCGGGCCATTTGTTCTTAGGACCATACAACCACTCCTTAAAACGACACTTCGCCATTGAATACACCTAAATAACGTGACATTAGTACATGACACATATACCTCAACTTTTGAACAAATACACTTTGCACTTACTTCATGCTTGTTTGGACATACAAACTCCAACGTATTGTCAGGGTTTATCACGGCTCGGTCTCCGCAATGGCACAGAGGAGGTTCCTCGAGTTGTCTAACTGTGGCTAAGTGTTTCTCCTTAGCCATCATTGGAGGGGGGTTAGGGGAGGTGGAACCCACCGCTCGAAGTGCTCTCGTGGATGTCGCCCTCTCCACCAATCGTCGAAAAGGAAGTACCTGGGGTCAAACTTGTCTGCACCATCGATCCAATGAAAGAAAAAGCACCTCTCATGGTCCTACACAACAAAAATTCAACAAAATATTAGTAACCTAGTAATACAAATGAAAAGAAAAATATACGAAAATAATTACTTACATTAAAACGACTGCACGTGTAGAAGCAACGAGCCGCTGTGTCCGGATGTCTCGATTGAAACACGTCGGCCGGACGACCATAGTCACAATTAGGGGCATGGAGTTCAGGAGGGACGATGGCATCTTTGCTAGACTCGTCGGGGTACATTTCTCTAGGACGACCCCGTTTTCGTCATAACTGCTCCCGAAACATGTCTCCCATTTAATAAAACAGTTCAAATTAAACATCAATCAAAACAACGCAAATTAATGAAAAATGTAATCATCTGCAATGGAACTAAAATATTATAAACAACAATTATAGCAACAAAAAATTACATGACAAACATACTTCTAACTAAATAATTAACCTTAACATTGACAAACTCAAACTTATATCTTCACCATAGTTCCCAAACAAAAATTTTCAGCTAACCTTAACTCCATTCATAATATCATATCCATTATTCAAACGAAAATAAAATATGCATCAGAACCTTAAACGAGGACGAGGAGGGATGGAGGCGGCCGGAGGGGGAGGCGCGCCTGCGTGCGGGCGCGGTGGCGGCGTCCTCGGCTGCGGCCAGGCGCGGGCGAAGGCAGGCGCGGCGGCACTGCCTTGCTGTGTTTCTCGCGGAACGCCGACTGCTCGGGCAGGAGGCAGCGGCGGTGTTTATACCGGGCTCTGCCGTGCCATATAGATCAGGGAGCGGCACTGCCGCGTCAAGATCGGTGGTGCGGCAGAGCCTTGCCATGTCAGCGGCCAGCGGTGATGATCGCCGCCATGTAACGCGTCTGCCGCGCCGCCATGCATGGCGCGGCACAGGCATTTGGCCGCGCCATGGCAATAGGCGCGGCCAAAAGTGTTAGTTTAAAAAAAACTAACAATGTTAGATTTAAAATTATATTTAAAAAAAGGGTTAAAATTAAAAAAAATCGCGAGCTCCAGGCGGTGGATCCCCGGCACGCGCTCGTCTCCGCAACTCGGTCGGTGTCCGCACGCGTGGCCACATCCTCCGCGCGGAGGAAGACGACGCATACGAGGTGGCCGCCAGGGCCCACTTGGCGCTTGCAGAGAAGCAGCGCTACTCCGACTCGCGCAAGGCCACCTGCTACTGCCTTTTCTCCATCTCACAGCGGAGGCAGCAAAGATCCGGCAAAGTTCTGGCCAACCGCGCCCTGGGGCTCGCTCCGCAAGTTCATGGCTTCATGCAGCACAGGTACTCGTTCGGGTTGCACGAACAAATGGAGGAGCAAAGGATCCGATGAATGATAGTTCAGATTTTTGTTTGGACTCAAGCAGAGAGAAAATGCATTGTGAAGTTTAGTTTCTTCGACACGGAGTCTTAGACTATAGAAACTACTCTAGTTTCTGCATTAGGGAGTGCCCTAAGGACAACATTGACCTCCCTTAGCTCTTTATATTGGTTGGGCCCAGGGATTGAAGAGACGAGCTCCAAAAGGCAAATCTCAACCGTACAAGTAAATCCTTGTGAAATCTAGGTAGGTAATTTATTTATGCATTTGGCTAAATCACACCTCACGATTTTATCATATACTATTCCATTATCTAGAAAATGCCACCATGGTCCACTGCACTGCTGGGTCTCTGTGAATTCAGCGGCTTATACGTTCTTTTTTTCTAAAAGAAAACGTCCCTATAGCTAGCTAAAGACTGGCCTAAGAACTATGCATATCAGGTGAAGTTGAAAGTCTCACTCTGTGGGCTCCTGGCCTCCTGCTGGATGGGAATACCCTGTGGACGTGTGGTCATGCACGAGCACATGCGTCCACACCTCCAAATGGATGCTGCCTCGCTGCTTCTTCTATTCATTTTCCTGAATATATTCAGATCACAGCCATATATAAATTTACGACGACTAAACCATCACACGTGCAATTTAAGCTTGTCACACATAATCAGGACATCACACTCAATTGTTGCACTACTCTCTCTCTCTCTCTCTCTGTGTGTGTATAACCAAGTGCACACCCCACGACCCCTCTCGGCTACCTGACTGTCACACAAACACCGATACTACTCCAGCTAGAACTTCGTGTGCAGGGCTCAATCACAGAACAATTGAGTCCTGACCGAATGGAGCCGCCCCTACAGTGGCGTGCTCGGGAGCCCAAAGACTAGCCGCCCCTACAAATGGAAAAGCAGGAGCGGCTGGTGATACGAGCCGCCCCAACAAATGGGTCTGATTTATAGAGGCGGCTCACTCACCAGCCGCCCCCGGTGTTTCTATTTGTAGGGGCCGCTCAATCACCAGTCGCCCCTACAAATGACTCTGACTATATATTCTAGAGCACAGTCGAAAAATATCTTCAGAGCTTCTCTTCCCCCCTCTCTTTCTCTCCTCTACGCTCTCTCCCCCTCCCGACGCGAGCAGCGGCCAGGGCGACGGCGGCTGGCGCGAGCGGGTCAGCGGACGCCGCAGCAGCCCTCCTCTTCCTCCACGACTCTCCCCCCTCACGCCCCCTCCCCCCTTGCGCCGCAGGGGCGAAGCGACGGCGGCCCCGGCCAAGTCGCCGGTGCAGCAGGTGGTGGGTGGCCGCCACTGGCTGCGGGGGCCCCAACGGCTTCCGTCCCTGGGCACGGCGCCTACTAGTGGTCGCCGGCTCGGTTGGCCCCAATGCGACATCTCGTCTGCTCCATGAAACCCTAGGTGCCTGTCTCTTCCTCTGCCTCTCCCTCTGTCTCAATCTCTCTCTCCGGATGTGCCTATCTCTTCGTCTGCTCCATGAAGCTCCTCAAGGAGGCGAAGAAGTTGCGGTTGGCCTGCTCCTCTTCGCCGTCGGCTCAGACTCACATATCTGCTTGCGGCGATGGCGTCGTTCTCGGAGGCTCCCCCCCGGGAACCCCAAGGCGGACGAGAAGATCTTCAAGACCAAGTGCGCGCAGTGCCACACGGTCGAGAAGGGCGCCGACCACAAGCAAGGTGAGTGCCCCCCCTGCCGCGGCCTTAGCGGATCAGATCTGAGCTCAGGTAGCCATAGATGCAGATTTCTTTGTGTGGGAATGGTGCGCGTGGCGCTTAGATCTGTTCGATTGCTATGGGATTTGTGATAGGCCTTAGCGGATCAGATCTGAGCTCGGGCTAGTTCGTTTGCTTGTCTTGTTTTAGCATCAAAACGCCTGCGATCTAGGTGGGTTGCTATGGCATCTCTTGTCTTGTTGTTTCATAGGAGCGTGCAGATTATGATAGAATTGATCAGGAAGCTGATGAATAGAAAGCTAAGCAAATAGCCAAGGACATTGCAAAGCGGAAGGTGCTTTCTCGTATTTGTGAAATTTGTTTCACAATTAAAGATATATTGCAGTAGGGAATCATTGTTGCTTCACAGCTAATGTATTCACTTTTGTACCTGTAAACCAGGTGGAAAGCATACAGCAGATTGCTAGAAAGAAAGCAAATGAGGAAAGAAAGCGTCTAGAATCTGAGGTACCATGGAATAAAATTCCATGCCTAGGCTGTCCTGTGAAAGTTCTCTTCTCTAGGGTGTTTCAGAACTGTCTTTTACTAGTTGTGTGCAAGCGCATACCGCATACTACTGAACATTGATACAAACCAATGATTTTTTGTTTGTATAAGTTTAGTTGCAACATTTTAAGTCGTGCCTTTTTTATTCTTGTGACCTTTATCTAGTTTTCTTATTACTCTAGAAACCCTCTGATCTCTATACTTGTCTTAGTGCAAGCAATCTTCAGGGATATCATTCACCTATTTTCTTGTTTTTTTAGAGAGAGCTATCTTGCAATCAGTTCATGAAGAATTGAGTAGTCATTCGAATTTCTTTATACTTTAATCTACTAATGATTCTGTGGACGTTTTTGAGTTAATAGTATCATCATAATATTCTTTATCTTGAATAAGATAATTTTCCCAATTGGCAATTTGAAATCTGGTACTTCCAGCTGGAGCTTGCCCTAATGGTCGAGAAACTCCAGGAGCTTCAGTATATAAGAGTTCAAAAAATGAAGAAACAAGGTATGATATTCTTATTTTCCTATTTATTTATTTACATTCTCTGTTTTACAAAATATGTTCTGTACATGAATGAGTTGTATTATCTAGAAAATAATTAATAATTGGATTATTTTGTATTTAGTTAATAAATATATTAGTACTTAATGATTCATGTTATTATTGTGCCTTGAAAGCATGGGCAGT
This sequence comes from Miscanthus floridulus, assembly GCF_019320115.1. NCBI lineage: Eukaryota > Viridiplantae > Streptophyta > Magnoliopsida > Poales > Poaceae > Miscanthus > Miscanthus floridulus. The sequence goes on along the minus strand of NW_027096717.1, from coordinate 22,916 downwards.
GGCAGGAAAAATTATGGTGCCTACTGACTAGACTTTATTTTCCTAGTTGACTTACACAGTGAAACAACAATTCCCATGATGGACTTTTACTAAAGTGAAGAGATGGGTTATCATTGTGTTTTTCTGACCTTAAATACTATGTTATTCATATTCTGGCATTTTGCATGCCGAAGGCTGAACCGCTGAAGCATATGCCTGTAATGATCCTTTTCTCTTTTTAAGAGAAGAGGATGTCATATCCATTTGGCAATACAAATCTGCTCCTACCTGTGTATGATCCCACTAGCACAAACTTTTTGGAATCACAGAGGGCTCCTGCCTCTGCAAGAATGCAAACTTTTCTTTTTCCGTTGGTGTTGATTTTCCCTTTTTTATTTTGTTCAGTGTAAATACAAGAGATGGATATATGAGTTTCTTTTTATGTTAAATGTTTTAGGTCATTTTCTTCCTGAAGAGGATGATAAATACCTCGAGCGTGTTAAGGCTGCAGTCGAGGAAGAGGAGCACCAAGCTGCATCTGCTGCTCGAACTGATGATGTTAAGGATGCTATTCTGACTGCTGAGGAATCAAGGAAGCCTCCACAGAAAGCCAATTCTCAAGAAGGTGTTGTAAATCAGAGAAATACAAACTAGGCTTTGTAACCTAACAAATAACCTGATAATTTCCACTTCATGGCATGGGCAATTACTCAATATACCTACTCAATCAACTTGTCTTTATATTGTCTCTGTTGTAGGTCCGTAGAATGTGGGATTCGTTCATCAGACCTGGAGGCAGGTAAGACTTCTACTTGTTCGTACAATTTCTTCCAAGTTAGCTTAGATGCATTAAGCAAGCATTTCTGTAGGTATTTTCAAGTTTCTGTGCAATTATGGTTTGTGAGCTTGTTTAGTTAACCGTAACAAGATGAAAGGAAGGTTAACCTCGTGAGGAGTTTATTGTGAAATAGCATCTATTGACCATTATTATGGTCTAGACTCTAGGTTAGGAATCACACTTGAAAAAGGTGCATCTTTGTTGGTCAATGCATGCTGTTTGGAATGGAGTTATTCCAATTTGGAGAAAACAGAATGGACTCCAAAGGAGTTTTGCCTATTCCTGTGAAAGAACTATGTTTTGCTCCAAACAGGCATAATATATTATTCTTCATCTTGAAGTAAAAACAAAGATCTAACCCGTCTTCTAGGTGTTCAATTGCATCGATGTTGATGCATTGTTGTGTTTTCAACTTTCAAGTCAGATACACTTATGATAGCTTTTATCTTATTGCTGCTAGAAAAAGTATAATTTAGCATGACCATTCATTGTTTTTGCTCGAATATATTCTATTCCTATATAATAGCATATACTAATGTACTAGGCTGACAAAATGGATCAGTGCTGTGGTGTGTTAAGCGAATCTCATATAATAGTTTCCCTGATAGTAAATGTTCCACCTGCCTGCAGCCGTATACCTGGGCACTTGGTTCATACTCTTTCTTCCATATATATATATAAGATTTTACTATTTCGTGGGATCATGTTATATGTGACATGATTAGTTTCATGGCAGCTTACATCTTCTTTAGCGGAAAACATACCAATAAACCATTGCGTGGCTTTGTTACTGAGTAGACTACATATTGTGTTCTTGGCACGTCATAGATAGATTCTTGGCACGTGAAACTGTGGTGCGGAAGAAGCTTCAGTTAGTTGGCGTAACTGCTATGTTGCTCACGTGCAAGTATGAAGAAGTGAGCGTACCGGTGGTCGAGGATCTGATCTTAATATGTGATCGCGCCTACACAAGGGCTGATACTCTTGAAATGGTAAAAAATGTGCTGCATGTTGATTTTTAGTGCAAAAAAATAGATATCTGACATTGAAATCTCTGCAGAAGAGGAGGATAGTGAACACACTTAATTTCAATATGTCGGTGCCGACTCCATACTGTTTCATGAGAAGGTTTCTAAAGGCTGCACAATCTGAGAAGAAAGTAAGATACTAATACATACTCCTGATTTTGTGATCAATAAATCATGTAAGTTATAGGTTTGTTGTACAAGTACATAAACCCTGACAAAATCTTTATACTACTAGACAACTCGAACTCCTATCTTTCTTCATGATCGAGCTGAGTCTTGTCGAATATGAGATGCTCCAGTTCTGCCCGTCTATGCTAGCAGCTACTGCCATCTACACAGCTCAATGCACCATGCTTGCTTGGTCTTTTTGTGATATAGATATATGTTTTGTTGTCATAATATGAGTTTGTTTGTTATTATTGTGATTCTTGTACTATAGAAGATGTTTAGAAACTTTTGACTAAACAATCTTGTTTGGGCCACAATATTACAGTCAAGTTTGCCAGGATACTTGATCATGTATTTTACTCGTCACAGGATGATTTGGGGGAGCACGTGTTGGTAATTTGAATTTTTTAGCGAAAAAAATACACTATAGGGGCGGTTGGTACTGTAGCCGCCCCTATAAATTGATTTGTAGAGACGACTGGTGTTATCAGCCGCCCTTATAAATCGATTTATAGGGGCGGCTGATAACACCAGCCACCTCTACAAATCGATTTCTAGGGGCGATCTGGGAACCGTCCCTACAAATACATGATTTGTAGAGATAGTATGGTAAGGGAGGTTGGCCGAACCGCCCCTACAAATGCCCATTAGCCGTACCTAAAAATCATATCTGACGTAGTGATGGCTGGGAGATGATGGACGCCAAGAGGAGGCAGTAGGAGCTCCTGATGCAGCTCCGAGCGCTTGTCCTCCCAATGTTCCACTGTGTCATCGATGGTACCTCGGTCGATGGTACCTCGGCCGCCGAGATCGCAGTCCAGCTCTTTGACAATGTGATCGGCTGCAACATAGGCATGGTGTCTACACTTGAATGGTGCCTCATGAGTACCGGAGCCAGAGGCGGATCATCGGTAGAGCCCGTAGACAACAAGTCGATGGTGAGGAAGAATAGCTACCATGTTACTAATAATGGTGAGAAAACTGAGGAGCAGCAAGCGAGGCATAGAAGCGTGGTTGGTCAAAAGAGAAGGTGTGCAATTAGATATTGATACCTCAACATATAGCTCTCACTACGGGAAACACGTGATTTGCCAAGTGCAAAAATCTTTGCCGAGTGCCAAATTTTGGGCACTCGGCAAAGACCTGCTTTGCCGAGCGCCGCACTTGGCAAAATATGGCACTCGGCAAAGGCAGACACTCGGCAAAGATTGGTAGGGGCCTAACGGCATCCAGCGGCGTCCTCTTTGCCGAGTGCCCCCCGTTTGACACTCGGCAAAGAATTTATTTTGCCGAGTGCCAAAACTTGGCACTCGGCAAAATATTTTTTTTTTGGTTTTTGCCTATTTTTTTTAAGCTTTAGTACACTACCACAAACAACATGTTTAAATTTGGGACATTTTCATTGACTTTTGGCATATTTCTATAGTTTATTTTGTTTTGTTGAATTTTTCCAGAAAATGTAAGT
>NW_027096717.1:0-14938 GCF_019320115.1 Miscanthus floridulus | reverse complement strand
CCCTCCCCTCCTTTTCCCCTGCGTCCGTTCCTCTGCCTGTCCCCTCCTCGTCCCCTCGTCCCGGTGCCCTCCCCCCCGCCCGCCTTCCCTCTCCCCTCCCCCACCCTTTCTCCTTCCGCCTCCGTCCTCGTCCTCCGGCTCTCCCTGTCGCTGCCCGCTGCGGCGCCGCCCGTTCTCCTCCTTGCCTTCTCTTGGTCTCCTCCCCAAGCGGCCAAGCCGGCAAGCCGCCTCCCGCCGGCTGCCCTCCGCCGTGGCCCGGCCGGCGGCCACGCCCAGGCTCCTGCTCCCGACTGGCCGGCTGCCCCCCCTGCTCCTGGCTCCTGCAGTCCTGCATCTGTCATCTCTGCTGCAGCTGCACATCTCGGTGAGCTACTGCCTACTGTTTTACTGAGATCCAGATCAGCTTCTATTTTCGATTTTGAATATTTAGTGATTCAGTCATATTGTAGCTTGTAGGGCATAAGAGCACTTTGAATAGATATCATCATTTATGTTATTTGTTAATATCTATTAGTATACGGCTAGTTGCATTTTTAGCCTTCTATTATTTAGCGCCCCCCACCCTCTTAGAACCGTGCTGAATTTTGAGACGAAAACAAGTGTTCAGTCAAACGAGCTGTGTGAGGAATGTGTTCAGTCAACGTGTATGTGATGTCGGCCATCGAGCCGTGTATGTGATGTCGGCCATCGAGCCGTGTATGTGATGTCGGCCATCGAGCCGTGTATGTGATGTCGGCCATCGAGCCGTGTATGTGATGTTGAATTCTTTTTGCAGGTTCTGGAAACCTCTCCGTACAAGGGAGGTTCTGCCGAAAATTTGTACTTATATTGTTTTGTTGTGTTTCAGAAAAGCGCGGATCCGAAGTAGCCCCGTGCCTTGGTCGTCGGCCTGCACAGCGTCACCTCGGCACCCTTAGGTATAACCCCTCTTCCCGTATCATGGTCTAGGTCGCGTCACCAAGTTAGGTGTCTCCCGTCCGAAATTGATACAGTTGGAAGTAGTACTTCCAACCGTATCTGTTTCGGATTGTCCACGTTTTTTGGACAGCCCACGGATGCGTAGATGGGTTAGCTTCCATGTCTTGCTCATGTCTGAGTCGTAGTTTCGGTTGCACCTCCCGGTTGTTCTCCGGATACACACACTCCCTACGGGGACGTGTATCTGGAGAACAGCGGGGAGGTGCTGCCAAAATTCCGATTCAGACGTGGGCATGCATGGAAGCTAACCCATCTACGCATCCGCGGGTGGGATTAGGACCTATCCTTCACCTATTAGCAGGTAGGAACGCCATGTAGATGCAATGCCTGGTTTTACTACTTGCTTATGCATATGTATTACAGAGGATGGCTAACCGTGATTGGATGTACACGGGCTTTGCAAGAAAGGACGAGGATTGGGTTAGGGGGAACCTCTAATTTCCTAGACCAAGCATTTGGCCCGGCTGCTAGAGGGTCGATTCGGATGCCGTGTCCCTGTAGGAGTTGTAAGAACTCAAAAAGAAAAATAAAGGATGAGATTTGGAAAGATCTGTACAGAAACGGCTATGTGGAAGATTACAAGACGTGGATCTTCCATGGTGAAAAAGGCCCGTATTAGAGAGGAGGTGAGAGCAGAGCTCGAGAAGTTTGATGGCGATGCCGGGGTGGATGACATGATTGTAGACTTCAACGAGGCACGTGGCAATGAAAGATTGGTGGAGGAGGATCCAGAGGAAACCGCAAAGGCGTTCTATGAAATGATGGAGTCGGCAAAGAAGCCACTTCACAAGTATACAACACTGTCGCAACTGGAATGCATGGGACGTCTAATGGGGTTGAAGTCGCAGTTGAACATGAGTCGGGAAGGCTTTAATCTCATGTTGCAAATATTTGGGGAAATGCTTCCGGAGGGTCACGAGCTGCCGAAGAATGAGTACACGTCACAGAAGCTCCTTCGTGCACTTAAGATGGACTATGAGTCGATCCATGCTTGTCCTAATGGGTGCGTCCTATTTAGGGGGGAAGACCTTGAGAGCGCACACACACTGTCCAAAGTGCAAAGCCTCTAGGTTTGTGGAGGTAGAGCGTAGTGATGGCACGAAGAAACAGTCGCCGATCCCAGATTCGTAGGTCCACCAGCACGACCTCCGACGTCCCCATACGCCGTCGGCAGCCGTCCACGTTGGCAGCGGTTCAGGTACCTTCAGTTCCATTCCTCGTTAATTGGTTTTACATATGTACCTAATTACCTGGGTGTGACATTGCAGTCCGAGCTGGCCGAGCTGCGGGCCGCGACAGAGGCCCGAGAGGAGGCCCATCGGCGGGAGATAGCGGCCAGAGAGGAGGCCCATCGGCAGGAGGCTTTGCGCTGGAGGCAGGACTTTGCCAGCTACATTCAGAGCATTCAGATCCCTGGTGCTGTCATGCCTCCTTTACCCGCCACGATGTTCGGTCCAGCACCTATTGACCCTACGGGGAGTACGGTGAGTATATATATTGGTCTCCATTGTTTTCACGAGGTCTGTGTGGCTACTAATGAGATCATGTCTACTTTGTGCAGTCAATGTCAGCGGGTTCGAACCCGACTCCTCCAGATGGACGTTCTCCTGGGTGGCAGGTTGTTTCGCCTCCGACATACTTCGGGCCTCCGGGTGGCGGTCTTCCTCGGCCTCCACAGTACGGGACCGGAGCGGCGGTGAGCTACCCTCTGCCACATACCCACCACGCGCACACACCGGGGTGGGAGCACCGCTACACGTCGGCGCCGCTCCAGCAAGGCCAGTCCTCATGGTCTTCGTGGCCTTCAGTTCAGGATGAGCATAGGGACCGTGGGTCGCACGAGGAGTGAAGTTCTTTTGGTTTGATGTTGGACTTGCGCACTTGTTTTTTATGTTTCGATGATCTGTGGACTGTATGGATATTAATGCTTATGGATGCTTGGATGTGATCTATATGTGAATTCGTGTTATATATGCGTGCATTTGGCTTATATATATAAATGTGTGATCTGTGTACTTTAAAGTGTGATATGTATATGAAAAAACAGGAGAGAAAAGAGAAAAAAAAAATTTTCCAGCTTTGCCGACCGCCTTCCTGGCAGTCGGCAAAGCCTTTGCCGACTGCCAGGAGAAAAGCAGTCGGGAAAGCCTTTTTCGACTGCCAGGAGAAAAGCAGTCGGCAAAGGCTTTCCCGACTGATTTTCCCCTGGCAGTCGGGAAATCCTTTGCCGACTGCTTTTCTCCTGGCAGTCGGGAAAGCCTTTGCCGACTGCTTTTCTCCTGGCAGTCGGGAAAGCCTTTACCGACTGCCAGGAAGGCGGTCGGCAAAGGAGACGGGACGGGACAGCGACGGAGTCTTTACCGACTGGTTATACGGCCGTCGGGGAAGCCTTTACCGACTGCTGTCCGGAAGGCAGTCGGAAAAGAATTCTTTCCCGACATCTTCTCTCCCGGCACCCCTTTGCCGACTGCCTAGGCGAAAAACGGTCGGCAAAGCCTTTGCCGACCGTTTTTTCAGCCTTTGCCGACTGCTTTCGGCAGTCGGCAAAGAGGCCGATTCCTGTAGTGTTTACGTTCCCCTTCCATCTTTGGGGTTAACCCCAGGATATGTTCATTTCCTTTGACACCGACCCTTAGATTGGCTTGGTTTGGCTACCCCTATAGCCTACACATTTTTTAAAAGTAAGGGCAAGAACAATCCAAAATCCATCTCTAAAATTCCAAAAAAAAAAATCAGAAAAAAACTTGACATTCGAGAAATCAGAAAATTCATCTCTATTTTTTAAAAAAAATAAACATCCCAAGAGGAAGAGCAATTCAAAAGTCATCCCTGAATAGGTTAAAAAATATCATTAAAAGAGCAAGATCAATCCAAAAATATCATAACAAATGGTATGATGTAGTTGCATATGCATAGTAAAAATCAGAAGCAGCTCGTGGCTAAGTACATAATTTTAGTGTTGAATCACAAATTAATTGGTACATGTGCCTTTCAAATGTGAGTATTTGCATGTCTAAATAATTATTTGCACTTGTAACACTACTGATTGTCCATTGGCTTGTTATTATCAACCACTTTTTTACATTGTTTGCCATATATTATACATGTTTTACATTGTGAAGCAAATGAACCTAAACACACTACACTATATAAACCAAACCAGATCTCAAAACTAAGACTTAGACAAACTATTCGAGTAAGCCTTCTTTTTCTACTTAGCCAGACATGCAAATACTACTCACATTTGAAAGGCAAAGTAAGTAGAGAAGCAAATGAACCTAAACACACTACACTATATAAACAAACCAGATCTCAAAACTAAGACTTAGACAAACTATTCAAAGCAAGCCTTCTTTTTCTACTTGGCCAGACATGCAAATACTCACATTTGAAAGGCAAAGTAAGCAGTGAAGCAAATGAACCTAAACACACTACACTATATAAACCAAACAAGATCTCAAAACTAAGACTTAGACAAACTATTCAAAGTAAGCCTTCTTTAACTACTTGGCCATCTAGGACCCTCTGATTTTTACATACCCCCCCCCCCCCCTACAAAGTTCCCTCCAAGACCCCATTACATGCAAGCAAGAATTTTATTCCTGGTACATAGGACTCTACACTCAATTCCTAAATAGCACACATCTCTCTTAAGTCCTAGTCAAAGTAGGATTTGAGTCACCATACAACAATACATGTGACCCAAAACATATTGTAGCTTGATCAGATGACCATAAACACTGGTTGCTGCAAAGTGCTCAAAAACCCCCTTCACATTGTTTGTAACTAGCAATCTAGCATTCAGAACAAGAAAAACAGACAGAAAGATCAAAGATGAAAGCAAGGGATACAAACCTTTTTCACGGCATGCCTCTCTAGGTTAGGAGACTACAGCAGAAATCTCTCCAAACAACCTTTGAGTTTGCTACTTCACCCACATCATGTTAGCTGAGCATACAATTGACATCCAAGCTTCTCTAGTTGTCAAATACTAGGAATTGATCTAATTCCTTATCTAACTTTGCCCCAAATTACAAACAATAGGTAATTGAGCAATTAAAAACCATTGTAGTTCGACTAGTCATGCAATCAGTCAGGGATTCTTGTGTATTGTTCTTTTTTATCATTAAGTACTTTCTATGCAACTATATCAACCCTTTGGGTTGATCCACTTTATGTATTACAATGCATGAGGTATACATGAAAGATTACAGCACATGTGTCATCACAATGAGATCACAATACTGATAGCTATTCTATATTGTCAGATAGGCTACAATAATGGCTGGATGCACTATCACGATTGATCTGGCCATGAATACAACAATCAATGACTTCCATGTTTAACAGCCCAAAATCTCCAGTCCAAATTACCATTTGAACTTTCTTCAATCACTAAATCACGAACCACCCCTGCATAGTTGATCTAGTTGGGTCCATTATATGTCACTTTTATTCAATATGATCCTTGCGGGCCTACTTATTAGCCTAGTACGTAGGCCGTCTTCTCTTTCTTTTACTAATTCCACCTCAGCATCGTCATCATTACTTTAACTCAGGTTAACATCACGTACTTTAACTCAGGTTATATACCATCATGGTTCGCTTGTTTGAGAAAATCAAGGGAGCTGCTAGGCGAAAGGGAAAGGCTCCGGAAAATAATCGGCCTTGTTCATTTCCTTTCCATGTGCTCCAACAAGCAACAAACAATTTTGACAAGGAACTGGTCATTGGAGTTGGAGGTTTTGGAGACGTTTACATGGGAGTGTTAAAGTGTGGTACCAAGGTTGCCGTGAAACGGAAGAAGATGGCATCTTGGCAAGGTCGGAAGGAGTTCCGAGCGGAGATTGAACTGTTAGCAAGGCTGAAAGACCCCAATTTGGTTGATCTGATTGGGTACTGTGATGAAGAGAATGAAATGATCTTGGTTTACGAATACATGGAAAATGGGACTCTAAAGAGCCATCTCTATGGCTCTGATAAACCCTCCCTCAATTGGCCGGAGCGGCTGGAGGCTTGTGTGGGAGCAGCGAGGGGACTGCACTATCTTCATACTAGTTCTGAGAAGGGCATTATCCACCGTGACGTCAAGTCTGAAAACATCTTGCTTGGTGAGAACCTCTGTGCCAAGATTGCTGACTTTGGGCTATCCAAGGATGGTCCTGAGTTGAACGAAACTCATGTCATCACTCAAGTGAAGGGCACCCCTGGGTATCTTGACCCTGAATACTATGATACGCTGCAGCTGACCCAGAAGTCTGATGTCTACTCTTTCGGTGTTGTCTTGCTCGAGGTCCTATGTGGCAGACCAGCGATTGACCAAAAACTTCCCAAGGACAAGGTGAACTTGGCAAAGTGGGTAACGGGAATAATGCTGAAGAATGACCAGCTGGAGCAAATCGTTGATCAGAAAATTGTAGGCACAATCAGCCCACATCCTCTGATGATATTTTGCAGCATTGCGTTGAAGTGCCTGGCAGAAAATAGAGTGGAGCGGCCATCGATGGAAGAGGTACTCAGGGACCTGGAGCAGGAGCTGGAGTACGTTCATGGCAGCATCAGTAGTGCAGGTTTATCTGCTGAAAGCTCAGATGATGAGTCTTATCATGATGCCTCTTCTCGGCTAGTCAGGCCTGGCGAAGGTAAAGTTTTCACACGATCTCTAGCTATTAAGGCTTACAAGAGAGCTTCAAACATGCCTCATGATTCCTCTGCCCCGTCGACGAGCCGGCCAGTGGCCCGGGCGTATCAAGTCCCGGGTGGCAACAACATGAACGGCTTTCTCGACCTCCATAGCATCCAAGAGAGCATCAGTGAAGCTGGAAACTCGCATGAGTCTGATCGTGACTTCACTTCTCAGCCAATCAGGCAAAGAGGAGGCAAAACTTTGAGACGATCTCTAGGTAAAGCTTACGTGAGAGATGATGATCTGTAATTACCTTGTCTTTGTTTTTGGTCTCGATGGTTGCACTGAACTACAGCAATTGTCATTTGTGAACTCCATTTTGAGTTGGTTGCTGGCTAAATGCCGGATCTGTGAACCTTAAATATTGCAGGTGTGTATATGTGTTGCTTTCTTGGGCTCTTGCTGTCTCTATCTATGATTATATGCTAGTGCCATTTTCACGTATGTCTTGGCAGGTGATGACGAAATGCTTTGAAATATTTGGATGTGATTATCTTCATGCCTATTGTATGGATTGTCAGAATTATACATGGACTTCCTCTCTATAATACAAAGATATGCATCTCTCCTGTGTATTCGAGAAAAAAATGAATTACACATTGATACCAGTTTTTTTAGGACAAATTGATACCAGTTATTATATATCACGAATGTTATGTTCATATATATGAAAATCCAATAAAAGCGAATTTTTGTACCCTTGGAATCAAAGTCATGAGTAAACATTATCTTCATTCCAACCTCTTGATGAGGAAGGAAATCATGTATCTGCAGCCTGCAGACTGCCAAGCTAGAAATTCTGAGATCAACTGAGCAGCGATGGCCAAGTATGAGGGGCTGAGCGCTGACCGCTGAGAAGCGCAGAGGCCAAGTAGACCTTCTTGTGGCTCTTATATATATTGCTGTCTGGTGCGATCCCATGGAGAAGATCATCCATGGCATGGATGGTTAATACTGCACTTAGCAGTCATCAGAGTTTGGTGCGGGGCTAGAGAGCAGCAAGCATGCAGCTGCAGCTCATGCCAGCCTCCCATCGACTCGGTGAGAGACAGTAACTCCATTCCCTGCGTGCAGGACTACTGCAGGTGCAGCTTTAGTCCAGCACTTGAAGCTAGGAACTGCTGGACTTTTGTGACTGAAATCCTCTACTACTCCTGCTGCTGTTTCTGTGGCCTTCACTTCAGGACTCCACTCCACTACTCCAGTGGGCGGCGTTCGCCAGGCCTGCCCACGAGTCTGCTGAGCGGCCCATGGTTCCATTCCATCGTAGCATAAAAAAATTCTTAAGGCCCAGCAGGCTGTGGCATGGGGGTGCTGCTGCTTTTATTTGGGTCTTTGCCGCTAGAACGGCAAGCTGTTGCAAAAAACCGTGTCCATGCGTCGCCTCGTTCAAGTCGTATTCTTTGCCAACATACTCCTTGGTCCCTTTATCAGCCTTTATCAGTGTTGTTGTAGCTTTTGAGGAGGTGCAGCACAAAACCTATGAATATGGACAAATGGATGGTCCAGATGCACAATAGAAGGTGTGAACGTGGACAGAGCTGAAGTGTGCCAGAGCGACAATCAATACGGGACAGAGGGAGTACTTCTGTTAGAGCTACAGATCATCGATTTCAAACTTCTATCCCAACTCAAATCAAAACTTTTTATATTTGATAATTTTTACAGAAAAACAAACAAGCATCTGTGGCCTGCAGGACGAGGGAAGGCAAGCCCGTCAAGCGCCAATGATGATATGATGGCTATTCAGGCTTGTGTTGTGCAATGGCGGTGGTTTCATGTGATGACCGTCTATCTATCTTCCAACACTCGGTAATGTTTAATCATATAAACTTTTTGTGACAACTGCGATCGATGATTCCTCGTTCATGGAATGGGAGTCAAATTGGCATTGGCCACCCACACTGGTAGAGAACAGAGCTTTACTTCCGGTGGGGAACCCCCTCTAGTCCCGGTTCTCCACCCGGGAGCAAGCATCCGGGACTAAAGGGAGTTCTTTAGTCCCGGGTCAGGAACCGGGACTAAAGGTTTTATTCCTTTTTTCTTTTCTTTTCAAAATAGGTTTTCAAAGTCGTATTGTACACTGCTAATTATATATTTATACGCGCGTATAGTATGTTTCGGTTCAAGCACAATGAACGTATTAAATCACACAATTCAAGCATAATATATATATATATATATATATATATATATATATGCATGCATCATATATATATTTACATGCATGCATGCATACGTGTATTTTACATTATATTATTTCATGTGCATATATTACAAAAAGATTGCATTACAGTTGTTGTGATATAACAAGTTTCCTCTCATCCTCTAGCTTGGCTTCCATGGCAGTGTTGGGTCGAAGTAGAACTCGCCCTTGGAATCGATGACCTGCTCATTAAAAAATCCGGCTATAGACTCTTGAATTGCTTTGATTTGGTCTTGCCGTATGACCTTTTCCTCCAACCATCGAGTCTACAGGTTTGAATTAAAGGAAAATAAATTAATATATGTACATATATATATATATATATATATATATATAAAGACATAGTAATACAATCAATAATAATAATTAAATGAATATATAGTGTATTTTTAACGTACTTTGAGTTTCTCTGTAGAAGTTCTTTGGGAGACCACCTTGATAAACTTGTAAACATAGTAACCACAGTAGTTGTTCCCCTGTTCCTGCCTCAGACACCACTTTACGAGAAAAAGATTTGTCATCCAATCTGGTGATCCGGTGAAAGCTATATGTTTAATTAATAAAGATAATGCGATTCAGGGTACTTACTTTCAAAGGGATTACATTCAGTGGCGCTTTGCATTTTTCCATGTGTTGCTTCTCAATAAAGGTTTTCCAAACACTGCCCAATAAAAAATTTGCCACGTCATCAGATATAGTTAATCATCATGTTTGTGTGTATATATAGTTGCTAGAGATCTCGAAATTACCTCTGGATAATATCTATCATATCTTGGTAGTCTTGTTGTGGTTTTCTCATCGAGCCATAGATTATCAAGTGACTTTTCACCAGATCGATGTCCATCAATATCCAGTGATTGCTGCATGTGTTTATAGGATATAACGCATAACACTCATTAATTAACTAGAATCAACATATGAGCCATTAAGGATGATCGACATTATTAACACTCACTTGAAGTTATAGGGAAAGAGTATATCCTTCTTGTGGCGTTGCTTCACTAAGAAGTTCATGAGGTTACTCTCTGACTCAGACTTCCAATTAGTCTTTGGAGTAACTAGGTCTTTGAATACTATATGGGGATCAACAAAACCAATTTCATTGCAGCCTTCCTTTCTGAGCTCTGTCATTGTAAATCTACATATATATAGTACTTGTTAGGATAATTTATATGCATATACACACATATGATGAGTTTAATAATAGATCGAAAGAATTATTACTTACAGGCAATAGCAGCTAATGATAACTTTGTCCAGAGAGGCCAGGTGGCATAGTTGATAAAATTCTGTAAAGTCAACATATATAATATCATCGCCACGGAACCAGTGTTCGTCTCTAATTCTGACACCAACGCAGAAGTCTCCACCGGTAGACGCCTGCATGTACCACTTGTTTAGCAGGTACATTTGCGTCCCCAGATCAGATAAGGCTTGAGGGTTGTATAGACTCTGGCCTAGTACAAATTTTTTCTTCCAAATATCAACCTTCGCCGCACTCTCAATGTTTCCATCACCAAATATCTGGTAAAGGTCGAGACCAGTCTCATCAATAAATTCACCAATGTGATCCAAATCGACATCCGGAGGTATGTTTGCCTGATGCATTAATCCTAAATTCGAACCATATTCATTACCAACAACTAGCGGGGGGACTGATTGGTGCGCTTGTTGTCCGAGTTGGGCAACTCCTTTCCCTGCCCGCTTCTTTTTCTGTGCCGCCTCAATTGACTTGGTGAGAGTGCGGTCATAGTCCGATAACGTTGATTTGGACGGCTTACGAGATTCCTGCTGTTGTTGCTGGTAAGAAGCCACCCTTTTTCTTAGAATATCTGGAGCTACGAAGAAGTACGGTTTCTCCGGGTTTCTCCTTGCTTCTTGATTCTTTTTAAGTTTGTCATAGAATCTAGACATATCTTTTTTATATGCATCAGTTCCTTCTTCCTTCTCTTCAGATATTATTTTGGGAATAGCCCTTGGTTTCACGGTGGCTTTTTTTGCAGGCGGGGACTGGTTCTTCGTTTGAGGGGCTGGCCTCTTGCTAGGCTTCTTGGTAGGCGGGGGCGGGGGAGGCGTTGGAGACCTCCTTGGAGGTGTTGGCAGCGGCGTTGGAGACCTCCTTGGAGGTGGCGGCTGCGGCGTTGGAGACCTCCTTGGAGATGGTGTGGATGCAGCCTCGCCTTCCAATACAATGTCATCATACAGAGCATTATGATGATCTGGCGATTGAACAATTGGATTTAGGTTGGGGGAGTATCTGCTACAAAAAAAGGAATGACATATTATTATGAGCAGATTATTAATTATTTAAGCCAATACAAATTAATGATGTAGTGTTTTCATCCGCACGTACCTATGGTGAGGTAGTTCAGGAGGAGGTGGAGCCGACATCCCTGGAATGATGATGTAGCGCTTGCGCCATAGAATGAATGTCTTCTCCGCTTCTCCTAGAGTCTTCTCGCCCTCACCTCTAGGAATGTCAAGAGGCAAATCACTAAAACCTTTTTCAGCTTTATCTACCGAGATGGTAGCATATCCTTCTTGGATTATATTCCCATGAATCCTTGGTGTCTTGGTTCGGTCGATAGGATTAACAAGATCGATAGCCACCTTGATTGTGGAATTCTCCTTCGGAATGTGTAGCTCACACGTTGTACAAGGTTCAGTGACGTCATCCATAGGGAAGCGTAGTCCTGTGTCCCCTTGATTTGGTATCTCCGTGGAAGCGCAGCTGCTTTTCAACTGAACAGATTGGCTAATGTTGATTCCTGGCTCTGATGCCTGCTTGCTTGCACTCACTGCTATTTGCACTTGCCTTCTGATTTCCTCCTGCATTCTCGCTTCAAGGTTTTTTTCCTGCTCCTGTGCTTCACGCACCGCTTCCTCCAACCTCTAGAGCCGTTGTGCCTCTTCTTCCTTCTTTCTCTGGCGGCTTCTATAGGAAGGTCTGTCCTAAGGGAATCCATGCTCCCACGAGACACTTCCTTTGCCTCTAGTTTGGCCACCATGTTCAATAGTCCCAATGGCGTATGTCAGCTCATCCTTCTCTCTGTTGGGCCTGAACGCACCACTAGCAGTAGCTCTCTGAGCATAAAACAATCTTTCTGCTGCTTCTTGCAGTCTTGCGCCATAAACGCACTTCCCTGTCTCCTGGTCTAGTGTTCCCCCATGAGCGAAAAACCAATTCTTTGCACGTTCTCCCCACTCGAGTGATTTTGGTCTGATACCCTTGGCAAGAAGGTCTGCTTCCATTTTGTTCCACTTCTTAATGGTAGTCGGGTAGCCATCTGATCCCAAGTTATGGTGGTATGTCTTCTGTTGGGTATTACGTTGGTTCTTTATCACCTGACTCACACCCTCTTCTGAAGTCTTGTACTGTACAAACTCATCCCAATAGGGCCTCTGCTTTGAGATCGGGCCTGAGACAGTAAAATCTGGTGCTATGTTCTTCTTGACATACGTCGTGTATAGGTGTTTCTTCCAAGTCTAAAACTGGGTGGCCATCTTCTTCATTGCCCAATCCCTAACTCGCTCCTTCAATTCATCACCATCTATTATATCATCATAACCATCTGTTTGGAGCGTGAAATGTACCAAGACATCTTTCCAAATTAACATCTTGTCACGATCGGAGACAAAACTGATATGAGGAGCATTGGTCTTCTTCTTCCATTCACGGGTACTAATCGGGAGCCGGTCCCGTACAAGGTAACCACAGTGGTGCACAAATTTCATTTTATTCGGCCCCCCCGGTTCTCCTGTATCCACATTGAACTCCGAGATGATGAAGCGGCCCTCCAATGGCTTTTTGGGATAGTACAAATTTTTTCTTCCAAATATCAACCTTCGCCGCACTCTCAATGTTTCCATCACCAAATATCTGGTAAAGGTCGAGACCAGTCTCATCAATAAATTCACCAAGGTGATCCAAATCGACATCCGGAGGTATGTTTGACTGATGCATTAATCCTAAATTCGAACCATATTCATTACCAACAACTAGCGGGGGGACTGATTGGTGCGCTTGTTGTCCGAGTTGGGCAACTCCTTTCCCTGCCCGCTTCTTTTTCTGTGCCGCCTCAATTGACTTGGTGAGAGTGCGGTCATAGTCCGATAACGTTGATTTGGACGGCTTACGAGATTCCCGCTGTTGTTGCTGGTAAGAAGCCACCCTTTTTCTTAGAATATCTGGAGCTACGAAGAAGTACGGTTTCTCCGGGTTTCTCCTTGCTTCTTGATTCTTTTTAAGTTTGTCATAGAATCTAGACATATCTTTTTTATATGCATCAGTTGCTTCTTCCTTCTCTTCAGATATTATTTTGGGAATAGCCCTTGGTTTCACGGTAGCTTTCTTTGCAGGCGGGGACTGGTTCTTCGTTTGAGGGGCTGGCCTCTTGCTAGGCTTCTTGGTAGGCGGGGGCGGGGGAGGTGTTGGAGACCTCCTTGGAGGTGTTGGCAGCGGCGTTGGAGACCTCCTTGGAGGTGGCGGCTGCGGCGTTGGAGACCTCCTTGGAGATGGTGTGGATGCAACCTCGCCTTCCAACACAATGTCATCATACAGAGCACTATGATGATCTGGCGATTGAACAATTGGATTTAGGTTGGGGGAGTATCTGCTACAAAAAAGGAATGACATATTATTATGAGCAGATTGTTAATTATTTAAGCCAATACAAATTAATGATGTAGTGTTTTCATCCGCACGTACCTATGGTGAGGTAGTTCAGGAGGAGGTGGAGCCGACATCCCTGGAATGATGATGTAGCGCTTGCGCCATAGAATGAATGTCTTCTCCGCTTCTCCTAGAGTCTTCTCGCCATCACCTCTAGGAATGTCAAGAGGCAAATCACTAAAACCTTTTTCAGCTTTATCTACCGAGATGGTAGCATATCCTTCTTGGATTATATTCCCATGAATCCTTGGTGTCTTGGTTCGGTCGATAGGATTAACAAGATCGATAGCCACCTTGATTGTGGAATTCTCCTTCGGAATGTGTAGCTCACATGTTGTACAAGGTTCAATGACGTCATCCATAGGGAAGCGTAGTCCTGTGTTCCCTTGATTTGGTATCTCCGTGGAAGCGCAGCTGCTTTTCAACTGAACAGATTGGCTAATGTTGATTCCTGGCTCTGATGCCTGCTTGCTTGCACTCACTACTATTTGCACTTGCCTTCTGATTTCCTCCTGCATTCTCGCTTCAAGGTTTTTTTCCTGCTCCTGTGCTTCACGCACCGCTTCCTCCAACCTCTAGAGCCGTTGTGCCTCTTCTTCCTTCTTTCTCTGGCGGCTTCTATAGGAAGGTCTGTCCTAAGGGAATCCATGCTCCCACGAGACACTTCCTTTGCCTCTAGTTCGGCCACCATGTTCAATAGTCCCGATGGCGTATGTCAGCTCATCCTTCTCTCTGTTGGGCCTGAACGCACCACTAGCAGTAGCTCTCTGAGCATAAAACAATCTTTCTGCTGCTTCTTGCAGTCTTGCGCCATAAACGCACTTCCCTGTCTCCTGGTCTAGTGTTCCCCCATGAGCGAAAAACCAATTCTTTGCACGTTCTCCCCACTCGAGTGATTTTGGTCTGATACCCTTGGCAAGAAGGTCTGCTTCCATTTTGTTCCACTTCTTAATGGTAGTCGGGTAGCCATCTGATCCCAAGTTATGGTGGTATGTCTTCTGTTGGGTATTACGTTGGTTCTTTATCACCCGACTCACACCCTCTTCTGAAGTCTTGTACTGTACAAACTCATCCCAATAGGGCCTCTGCTTTGAGATCGGGCCTGAGACAGTAAAATCTGGTGCTATGTTCTTCTTGACATACGTCGTGTATAGGTGTTTCTTCCAAGTCTGAAACTGGGTGGCCATCTTCTTCATTGCCCAATCCCTAACTCGCTCCTTCAATTCATCACCATCTATTATATCATCATAACCATCTGTTTGGAGCGTGAAATGTACCAAGACATCTTTCCAAATTAACGTCTTGTCACGATCGGAGACAAAACTGATATGAGGAGCATTGGTCTTCTTCTTCCATTCACGGGTACTAATCGGGAGCCGGTCCCGTACAAGGTAAC
>NW_027096716.1:0-35601 GCF_019320115.1 Miscanthus floridulus | reverse complement strand
AAGAGGTAGGTATATATATAGTAGAAAATAAAAAATGTCATAGGTTATTACTCACTTAATTAGTTCCAATGATAAGTCAGCAGGAATGACGTACAGATTAATTTGTGGTTAGCTACTACCTCTTGTATATATATACATAGCACAAGCTCCACTAGTAGAATTAATATGTCGAGCACCTTAATTATTAGTTAACACACATAGACCTGACCTAGAGCATGCATGCATCACCATTCTTTATATAATAATGTTTACATTACTGATGAAAAAGATCCCGTCAGGAAACATAAGATTTCGTAATTCAGTATTATCAGTTTATGCCAAAAAGGGCAACTTTAAAAAAGTACGGCATTAGTCTATTTTGAGTTGTTGACTATATATAGAAAAGTGGTTAATTGCTCCCAAAGTAATTAAGAACCCCGGTCCAGCTCCTTTTAATTGTTTACTGTAATTAGCAATCGTCATGCGCATGCCTCAGCCGCCCCCCTTCGGCCGCCACCACGACAAAAGAAATGTTTGGTTTTGCATCCATTACCCAGAACCTGCATTCACTACCGGTGTTTTATTTCTGGCTGCTCACCCGGCTTGCGGTGACGCTCATTACACAAAAGGGGGGGAAAAACATGGAATTTTTTTTATACGGTGGTGTCACATATCAGGCTGGTGTGCGATACTTGCTAGATGGCGTCCACGTACCCATCCTAAAAGCATCTCACGAAAGCCCCGTACCTATATGATCGATAAGAGATAGGCCTACATGATAAAGCCTCCTCCTATTCCATGGAGCCTAGCACCGGTGCCACACAACAGCCTGATATGCGGCACCGCCACATAATTTTTTTTTTCTAAAAAACACCAACACCGGGACCTCCACCTGTATCCGCATGGCTGGGAGCTTCGCTCGCGCATCACGCCGGGGCCACCTTAGCCTCCCCCTGCCCGTGTTGGGGTTGCCGCCTGTACCCTACGCTGGGGTAAGGCAAGGGGAGGAGAGCGGAGGGAGTCCAAGAGGGAATTAGGCTATGAGAAGGAGGGCGTTGTGCAGTAGTGTCGGTGTTTCGAGTAAGCACCAACTAGTAAATTTGTATTTGTTGTGCGTTAGACCCAGATGGTGTGCTAAAAGACACAAGATTTATACTGGTTCGGGCAGAATGTTCCTACGTCCAGTTTGCTACTGCTACTCGTGTTATTAGCACTGAAAGGTTCGTAGTAGGGGGTACAAACGGTCAAGAGAGGGACATGTCCCAATTCTCTTATGGAAAGGTCGAACGAGTGCTGATAGCTCGGTTGCCGCTCAGCTGTGTCTTATGTGGTGCGTGGTGTGTTGAATCTATCCCTCCCCTTTAGTGGGGTGCCCTGTCCTCCCTTTTATAGATCAAGGGGAGCAGGGATTACTGATGAGAGAAAGAAGAAAAACCAGAGGCAGAGAAGGTTCTTCGAAGATGCCAGATCTTCCTTTTCCTTTGAGCCTGCCCTGCTGACATGGCAGGCGGTGCCAGGGATAGCACGTTCGGTGATCCTGATAGGACTGTGCTCTGGCTTCGTTCAGCAAGTGGTCACGTCCCAACCCGCTTCGACGGACGGCGCGGCGCGAGAGGGTGACGAGCCTACCTCCGGATGTCGGGCGAGGCGGAGCCTACCCCCAGACATCGGGCGAGACGGAGCCTGCCCTCGGACGTTGGGCGAGGCGGAACCAGCCCTCGGTCGTCGGAACGTCGGGCGAGGCGGAGCCTGCCCCCGGACGTCGGGCGAGGCGTAGCCTACCCCCAGACGTCGGGCGAGGCAGAGACGTCGGGTGAGGCGGAGCCTGCCCCCGGACGTCGGGCGAGGCGGAGCCTGCCCTTGGACATCGGGTGAGGCGGAGTCTTGCCCTCGGGGGTCGGGCAAGGCGGAGCTAGCCCTTGGACGTCGGGCGAGGCGGAGTCCAGCCCTCAGGGGTCGGGCGAGGCGGAGCCAACCTTCGGTCGTTTGGGCAAGAAGTGTAGTTGCGTTCTTGTCTGTTCTAAAGCATCAACGTTAGATGGTGATTAGCTCCTCTTTGGGTACCCCGGTATTCGGTCCCCGACAGTAGCCCCCGAGCCCTCGGGTGATTCGGATAGAATCACCTGGGGGGTGTTGTGACTTGCCAGAGGGTGCGCGCGAGCGCACACAATGGGTGTAGCCCCCGAGCCCCTGGGTGATTCGGATAGAATCGCCCAGGGGGTATTTTGTTTTGTTAGAGGATGCACGCGAGCACACCCATCAGGTGTGGCCCTCGAGCCCCCAGGTGATTCGGATAGAATCGCCCGGGGGGTATTTCGATTCGCTAGAGGGTGCGCGCGAGCGCACCCGTCGGGTGTAGCCCCCGAGCCCCCCGGGTGATTTTGGTAGAATCGCCCGGGGGGTAATTCGGACACTTCGCGGGTATGGCTGTGAGATTTGGTGGTTTTGTTAGCCGGATAGCTTAAAGGGATCCCTGGTATCCCGTTCATGGGGATTCGTCCATGGTCAGCTCGGTTGAGACTCGATCGTGAATCGAGACTCCTTTGAGGCTCATGCGCCTGAGTTTTAGCCGCTTGCGGGCCCATCCTTTGTTGGGACAACCATTGAAACTATTGGGCCAGCCCAACAGTGGGTGGCCGAGCTGACTCCCCTGGCCGAGGAGCCGGCCAGTCTCCGGCAGCGGGAGGCCGAGGTGTGTCAGGACGCGGAGGATGCCGCGGGGATGTTCTAGGATCTGTCGGCGAGGGCGCGACAGGATGTTTTAGTGGGGTGCCCTGTCCTCTCTTTTATAGATCAAGGGGGAGCAGGGATTACAGATGGGAGAAAGAAGAAAAACCAGAGGCAGAGAAGGTTCTTCGAAGATGCCAGATGTTCCTTTTCCTTTGAGCCTGCCCTGCTGACATGGCAAGCGGTGCCAGGGATAGCACGTTCGGTGATCCTGATAGGACCGTGCTCTCGCTTCATTCAGCAAGTGGTCATGTCCCAACCCGCTCCGACGGGCGGCGCGGCGCGCCAGGGTGACGAGCTTATCCCCGGATGTCGGGCGAGGCGGAGCCTACCCCTAGACATCGGGCGAGACGGAGCCTGCCCTCGAACATCGGGCGAGGCGGAATCAGCCCTTGATCGTCGAAACGTCGGGCGAGGTGGAGCTTACCCCAGACGTCGGGCGAGGCGTAGCCTACCCCCAGACGTTGGGCGAGGCGGAGACATCGGGTGAGGTGAAGCCTGCCCCCGGACGTCGGGGGAGGCAGAGCCTGCCCTCGGACGTCGGGCGAGGCGGAGCCCGCACTCAGTCGTCGGCACGTCGGGCAAGGCGGGGCCTGCCCTCGGACATCGGGTGAGGTGGAGTCTAGCCCTCGGGGGTCTAGCAAGGCGGAGCTAGCCCTCGGACGTCGGGCGGGGCAGAGTCCAGCCCTCGGGGGTCGGGCGAGGTGGAGCCAACCTTCAGTCGTTTGGGCAAGAAGTGTAGTTGCGTTCTTGTCTATTCTGAAGCATCAACGTTCGATGGTTATTAGCTCCTCCTCTTCGGGTACCCCAGTATTCGGTCCCCGACAGTAGCCCCCGAGCCCTCGGGTGATTCGGATAGAATCGCCTGGGGGTGTTGTGACTTGCCAGAGGGTGCGCGTGAGCGCACACGACGGGTGTAGCCCCCGAGCCCCCGGGTGATTCGGATAGAATCACCCAGGGGGTATTTTGTTTCGCTAGAGGGTGCGCGCGAGCGCACCCATCGGGTGTAGCCCTCGAGCCCCCGGGTGATTCGGATAGAATCGCCTGGGGGGTATTTCGATTCGCCAGAGGGTGTAGCCCCCGAGCCCCCGGGTGACTTTTGGTAGAATCGCCCGGGGGGTAATTTGGACACTTCACGGGTATGGCTATGAGATTTGGTGGTTTTGTTAGTCGGATAGATTAAAGGGACCCCTGGTATCCCGTTCATGGGGATTCGTCTAGGGTCAGCTCGATTGAGACTCGATCGTGGATCGAGACTCCTTTGAGGCTCACGCACCTGAGTTTTAGTCGCTCGCGGGCCCATCCTTTGTTGGGATAGCCATTGAAACTATTGGGCCAGCCCAATAGCGTATGGCTGAGCTGACTCCCCTAGCCAAGGAGGCGGCCAGTCTCCGGCAGCGGGAGACCGAGGTGCGTTGGGATGCGGAGGATGCCACGGGGATGTTCTAGGATCTGTCGGTGAGGGCGCGACAGGATGAGGAGGAGGCCGCCAGAGTCTGGAAGGAGCGGGATGAGCTGCTCCAGAGGGACGCCGAGGCTCGCCAGTGGGCCCTCGACCTGCTGGCCGAGGTGGAGAGGGAGCGGGACCTCAAGCTGGGAGCCAAGGAGATGTCTACGGCCCAACAACAGAGGGTGAGCCTGGATGCCAAGGCGATAGCTCGGCTACGCATGGAGCGGGATGAGCTACGCCAAACTACCGGGAGGCTCCACTCGGAGCGTGGCACGGCCTGCGAGGAGCGTGACCAGGCCGTCTGAGAGCACGACAAGGCGAATCAGGAGGTCTACTCCCTCCGGTCCAATCTTAGAATCGCGGTAGCCCGAAGGCTAGAGGCCGAGAGTGTTTCTGCAGGCTGGCCACGGAGCTGAAAGGTACGTAGTAGGGGGTACAAACGGTCAAGAGAGGGACATGTCCCAATTCTCTTATGGAAAGGTCGAACAAGTGCTGATAGCTCAGTTGCCGGTCAGCTGTGTCTTACGTGGTGCATGGTGTGTTGAATCTATCCCCCCTTTAGTGGGGTGCCCTGTCCTCCCTTTTATAGATCAAGGGGGAGCAGGGATTACAGATGGGAGAAAGAAGAAAAACCAGAGGCAGAGAAGGTTCTTCGAAGATGCTAGATCTTTCTTTTCCTTTGAGCCTGCCTTGCTGACATGGCAGGCGGTGTCAGGGATAGCACGTTCGGTGATCTTGATAGGACCGTGCTCTGGCTTCGTTCAGCAAGTGGTCACGTCCCAACCCGCTCCGACGGGCGGCGCGGCGCGAGAGGGTGACGAGCCTACCCCTGGATGTCGGGCGAGGCGGAGCCTACCCCTAGACATCGGGTGAGACGGAGCCTGCCCTCGGACGTTGGGTGAGGCGGAACCAGCCCTCGGTCATCGGAACATCAGGCAAGGCGAAGCCTGCCCTCGGACATCAGGCGAGGCGGAGCTTACCCCCAGATGTTGGGCGAGGCGTAGCCTACCCCAGACATCGGGCGAGGCGGAGACGTCGGGTGAGGCGGAGCCTGCCCCCGGACGTCGGGCGAGGCAGAGCCTGCCCTTGGACATTGGGCAAGGCGGAGCCAGCCCTCAGTTGTCGGGACGTCAGGCGAGGCGGGGCCTGCCCTCGGACATCGGATGAGGCGGAGTCTAGCCCTCGGGGGTCAGGCACGGCGGAGCTAGCCCTCGGACATTGGGCGAGGCGGAGTCCAGCCCTCAGGGGTCGGGCAAGGCGGAGCCGACCTTCGGTCGTTTGGGCAAGAAGTGTAGTTGCGTTCTTGTCTGTTCCAAAGCATCAACGTTCGATGGTTATTAGCTCCTCCTCTTCGTGTACCCCGGTATTCGGTCCCCAATAGTAGCCCCCAAGCCCTCGGGTGATTCAGATAGAATCGCCTAGGGGGTGTTGTGACTTGCCAGAGGGTGCGCATGAGCGCGCATGATGGGTGTAGCCCCCGAGCCCTCGGGTGATTCGGATAGAATCGCCCAGGGGGTATTTTGTTTCGCTAGAGGGTGCGTGCGAGCACACCCATCGGGTGTAGCCCTCGTGCCCTTGGGTGATTCGGATAGAATCGCCTGGGGGGTATTTTGATTCGCCAGAGGGTGCGCGTGAGCGCACCCGTCGGGTGTAGCCCCCGAGAACCTGGGTGACTTTTGGTAGAATCGCCCGGGGGGTAATTCGGACACTTCACGGGTATGGCTATGAGATTTGGTGGTTTTGTTAGCCGGATAGCTTAAAGGGACCCCTGGTATCCCGTTCATGGGGATTCGTCCAAGGTCAGCTCAGTTGAGACTCGATCGTGGATCGAGACTCCTTTGAGTCTCACACGCCTGAGTTTTAGCCTCTCGCGGGCCCATCCTTTGTTGGGACAGCCATTGAAACTATTGGTCCAGCCCAACAGCGGGTGGCCGAGCTGACTCCCCTGGCCAAGGAGGCGGCCAGTCTCCGGCAACGGGAGGCCAAGGTGCGTCGGGACGCGGAGGATGCCGCGGGGATGTTCTAGGATCTGTCGGCAAGGGCACGATAGGATGAGGAGGAGGCCGCCAGAGTCCGGAAGGAGCGGGATGAGCTGCTCCAGAGGGACACTGAGGCTTGCCAGTGGGTCCTCGACCAGCTGGTCGAGGTGGAGAGGGAGTGGGACCTCAAGCTAGGAGCCAAGGAGAGGTCTATGGCCCTACAACAGAGGGTGAGCCTAGATGCCAAGGCGATAGCTCAGCTACGCAAGGAGCGGGATGAGCTACGCCAGACTGCCAGGAGGCTCCGCTCGGAGCATGGCACGGCCTACGAGAGCGTGACTAGGCCATCCGAGAGCGCGATAAGGCGAATCAGGAGGTCTACTCCCTCCGGTCCAATCTTGGAATCGCGGTAGCCCGAAGGCTGGAGGCCGAGAGCGTTTCCACCGGGCTGGTCACGGAGCTAACTGAGACGTGGGGGATCGTTCAAGCGGAGAGCGATGAGCACAATCTTCTATGCGTTGCCGTCGGGGTGGTCTTCGATGACCTAGGGGTGGCACGGCCGGAGGGAACCAGCTTGCTTATGGCCTCTACTGCCGTAGACATCACGGCGCGGGTGCGCCAGCTTGAGGAGGACGCTTTTCACATCAGGATCACCCAAGCCTTTGTTGTCGCCCGCTCTCATTATGCAGAGGAGCATTGACTTGGGGACAATGAGCCTTGGCTTTGCGCCTGGCTACGAAGCCTTCGAGCTGGATGAGATCGAGATGGCTGTGACTCCTATTGCGGGAACCTAGCGAATAGAATCAAAGACATAGTGCTCACCCGGAGGGGATAGTTAGTTGTATGAGTCTAATAGCCATTATCTATAATCTGTGGACAAGTGTCGACACTTTTGTGTCTTGAAAATAGATTCGTAATTTTGTTTCATTAAACAAATTCGTAATTTCATTTTAGTTGAACTTGCTTTCCTCCCTTTTTGTATTCGAAAAAGGGGCTCATGCAACCCGACCCTTCCGTTCGTTAAGATCGTAGGGCCCAAGGTGTATAAGAGGGAAACTTCGATTATGCTGGTGAGCAAAGTTACCATAGCCGTCGTGGCGTGGGTTTTTTTGCAGTCTGACCGGACACGCTTGGTTATTTGTTCCCACAAACCTTGCCACTAACCTTAACGTGGGGAAGAGGTTCGACGCAGTGACTATTTTGAAAAAAGAGGGTATTTATACCTTTATCAGCCCCCGAGTGAGATCCAACCCCTTGCGGTTGCTGGGGTCGAATGTCACTAGAGACCGAAGAGAGGGTAGCGAACTACTCTTGTATTCGCACATACCCCTTCCTTAGGATTTTAGCTATCGTTCTGCGACCATGCATTTGGTCTCATTGTAAGCCCAACCTTCCCCGAGCCCCCACACATGGCGGGGATTCGGTCAAGGGTCGGCTTCACTTTTGTGACTATCGCCCTGTCCGTGGTTTTCGCAACCAGAGGGGTTGAGGTGACGTCACTTGCCTCGATGGCTCGAGTGACGTGCTTGATGAGCTCGCTGACAGAGGTGTTCGAACGAAATCCGGTCCCGTTGCTTGCGACAGGGTCAGCAAAGCCCTCGGGTGGCATTCTGTTGCTCCTTAACCCGCCTTCCAACAGATTCCCCCTCAATGGGAATTCTATGGGCTCGGCTAGGGGCTGGATCGAATGAGAAGGTTGAGATGACCCTATCCGCCTCTATGCGTGTTGGACGAAGGCCGCTGAGGCTCATCTGTGTTTTTCTCCCTTGGCTCTTGTTCGACGTGGGGCGGCCTCGGGCCCTTCGTGGGCGGTTCTTCGAACCTCGGTCTCTCGATCTAGGATCAGGTGGCTCGAGCCCCCGATCCCCTTAGGGTCTAATAGGGGTCGGTCATGTTTCACGCGTCACCCCATCCTTGGTTTTCGCAACTAGAGGGGCTGAGCTAACGACACTTGCCTCGACGGCTCAAGTGTCACGCTCAATGAGCTCACTAACGAGCATTTTCAAGTGGAATCCGGGTCCATCATCCGCTGACAGGGTCGGCAGAGCCCTCATGTGGCATTCCACTATTTCTTAACCCGCCTCCCGGCAGATGCCCGTGCCGTTCGATAGGCTTGGGTGGCCCGTTGGCATCTCCTTGATGGAGATTCTATGGGTTTGGCTTGAGGTTAGAAATGAACAAGAAAGGTCGAGATGTCCCTGTCCGCTTCTGAGCGAGGTCGAGCAAGGCCACTAGGGCTCATCTCGGTTTTTCTCCCCTGGCTCTGTTTGACGTGAGGCTGCCTCAAGCCCTTCATGGGCCAGCCTTCGATCCTCAGTCCATTGCCGCTCATATCAAATGAGGCGACTACCGCTTTGTGACACGACGCGAAGCGTTCACATGCAGCAATTGAATATGCAATGCTTGGATTTATGGGATGAATGTATGATATAATGGAAACGAAAGCGGGGGTCAGTGATGTTACCTTGGTGGCATGAGTGACGCGGAGCTCTTACCGGACATGTCCGTGCGGGGTTCGGGTCCGACATTTGCGATGGGGCCACTATAACCTGCACGAGCATCGCAATTTTTCGTTTCTCTCTCTCGACAGCGATCCGAGCCATTCGATTCAGTTTGGGTGACCTGATAGCTTCTCCTTGAAGGAGATTCCATAGGTAGACACCTCCGAACCCTTCTTGAGAAGGTGGATGCTAAAGCTTGGGGTGCGGAGACAAAGAATTTGATCACGCTGGTGAACAAAAATGCGATAGCCATTGGGGCGTAGGGTATAGCGGCTCAACCTGTTTTACTCAAAGTTTATACCCGCACACCATGCCTCTAGTTTTTAAATGTAAGGAGGGGTCGAGCGAAGAGAATGTCTAAACGAGTAGACACTTTCGGCAGCCCCTGAGCAATGTCCGCGCCCCTGCTGTTGCTGGGGTCAGAGGCTCGGTAGTGAAATTGATACGTAAAGTAAGTAAAATAAGGGTGCTTATCTTTTGGTGGCCGTTCGGCTCCTTAGCCCCGCCGCTCGGTGTTCACCTAGGCCATCCTGATCGACTTAGGAGGCCCGTTGGTCTCCCCTTGATGGAGGTTCCATCGTTGGGCCCTTCTAGTTCCTGCCTAGAAAGGCGGAGAGCTACCTGCATGCTCACGCCTGGCATGCGGTAGTGGTGGGCCATGCCTAGGCTATGTCCCTTTGGACCTGGCGCCATCTCATAGAGTAGGGAGCGTCCCGTCGGTCAAGACGCGTCCCATCAAATTCCCATCCGCATTGAATAGGGGAAGGGAGAGGGTTTTTTGCCCCATCCCTTCGCCTTTCTCCAACTGCTGTGTCTCCTCCTTAAATAGGGGAAGGGAGAGGGTTCTCGTCCCATTCCCCCACCTATTCTTGAGCTACTGCCTCTCCTCCTTCTTCCTTCTCGCCGGGTGCATTCGTGCGTCGTGGTGGTTCCTAAGTGATAGAGGGTAATGCGAGGGAGAGGAGAACTCATAGATCTGCTTGTGAATTCGAAGCGTGATGTCAAGCTGGAGGTCATCCAACATAGATGAGATGGTGCTGGCCACCTTCACTGAGAAGGGACCGCTTCCGCCGAAGGAGGAGGTGCACTGGAGGGTGCTGCGCGTCGCCGGCTTTGTTGCCGTCTGTTAGGCCTTCGTCGGGATGGAGCAATATAGAGACTTCTTCTGGCGAATCTTCTCTAGTCGAGCCTTGTTGGTGGGGAAGCCACCCAAGACTGCGCTGATGGGGGGCTTCACCCTTGCAGCCGCTCTGGTCGGCCAGTTCATCAAGTTTGATGAGATGTCAGAGACATCCTCCAGCCATGGCGGCCATACTTCGGCGGGTAGTGTCCCCGTCCAGGAGCTGCTTCGTCTCGAGGTGCCATTTTCAGGGTTGCAGCTGATCACGATGGCATAGTCCCTGGACGCCCCGGCGAAGACACCACGATCACTGACGTGGTGCTCGACATTGCAGACGTCAGCACCCTCAGAGATCCCACGGAGCAGTAGGACGTTGCCGATGGAGAGCGTGGCACACCGACCGCAGTAGTATTTAGAGTAGAATTGGTCAGCAAATGTAACCGTTTAAGTTTGTGGGGGCACCCCCGTGTGAAGATTTTTTTGTATTCATGAATACATCAGTCCCTTTTCGTGATGAAATCACTTTGTAAGGGGAAGCTCGTCCCATCCGTTTCCTGGCAATAGTCATGTCATTCGGTCCATTCGGGCTACCTACTGAAACAAGAATTTCCTGCAGATATAACGGATACGAACATCCCACGCAAGAATTTAGTTAAGCAGGGAAGCCAGGTGGTGAAACTTGTAACAAATGGACAAGCTTTCAAATTTTGTTACAGCAAACAACTTCTTATTTCTTCTCCCCTTTTTGTGTAAAAAAGGTTTAGCGCATCCCAACCCTTTTCATGGCTAAGGTCGCAAAAGCTCAGAGTGCGGGCGAGCCAATTCTGATCACACTGGTGAGAAAAGAGACTATAGTCGTCGGGGCGTGGGTTTCCCACAGTCCTACCAGTTATACTCAGGAGTTGTTCTCAAAATCCTAGCTCTTAGGACTTACCGGGAGAAAAGAGAGAAAGCACAGAGAATGATTTGTAAGATAAATGGACTCATACCAGCCCCCGAGTGAGGTCTGACCCCTCGCACTTGCAGGGGTCAGATGTCATGAAGACCTCACTATCGATGGTTTTCAGCTTGTAGTACTTCACGCGATGATGTACGGCCCCTCCTAGGGCAGGGATAGCTTGTGGCGATCCCTGTTGCTTTGTACGAGATGAAGGACCAGGTCCCTGACATTGAAGGCTCAACCCTACACTCATCGGCTGTGGCACTATCGTAATGCCTATTGGTACTTGGCTAAGTGAAGGAGGGTGATGCCACGTGCTTCGCCCAGCTGGTCCATGGCGTCCTCGTGGGATTCCTTGGCTCCCTGTTCATCATATCCCTGATCCTTGGTGCTCCGTAGCGAGGGTTGGTTGGGAGGACAGCCTCAGAACCATAGACCATGAAGAAGGGTGTGTAGCAGGTGGCTCGATTGGGAGTTGTCCTCAGGCTCCAAAGTACCACGGGGAGCTTGGTGACCCATCGTGCGTCGAACTTGTTCAACCAGATGAAGATCCTAGGCTTGAGACCCTGTAGGATCATGTCATTTGCGCGCTCGACCTGCCCATTCATTCAGGGATGCGCGACGGCAGCCCAATCGACCTAGATGTGGTATTCATCGCAGAATCGAAGGAACTTCTTGTCGGTGAACTGCGTGCCGTTGTCTATGATGATGGAGTTTGGTACTCCAAAGCGATAGATGATGTCGAGGAAGAACAGCATGGCTTGCTCAGACTTGATCGCAGAGATCGGACGAGCTTCTATCCATTTTGTGAACTTGTCTATGGTGACAAGCAAGTGGGTGTATCCTTCGGGCGCCTTCTTCAGAGGTCCAACTAGATTGAGCCCCCAGACCATGAAGAGCCACGTGATGGGGATCATCTGGAGTGACTGGGCTAGGAGGTGAGTTTGCCAAGCATAGTACTGACACCCTTTGTAGGTGCGCACGATCTGCTCGGCGTCGGCTACTGCAGTGGGCCAATAGAAGCCCTATTAGAATGCATTTTGAACCAAGGTTCTCGGCGTGGCATGGTGACTGTAGACCCTACTATGGATATCGCTCAGCAAGCGCTTCCCCTGCTCAACGGGGATGTAGCGCTGTAGGATCCCGACGTGGCTTCGTTTGTGGAGTTCGCCCTCAACAAGAACGAAGGACTTGGCACGATGTGCAAGCCATCAAAACTCTGCCTTGTCTGTCGGTAGTGCGTCATGGAGCAAGTAGTTGAGGTAGAGTGTTCTCTAGTTGATCAGAGGGTCAGGCTCTATTACTAGATCTTGTTCTAGCTTCATGACCTCGGGGCCGGACGGAGCCGAGGGTTGATTAGCCCCCGAGGCTGGATCGAGCGGACCATCGTTGGCCTGTTCTGACCCTTCATAGTGCACCGAGGACTTGTGTTGGTCGCTGGCAAAGACACCTATTGGCACTAGCTCTTGGTAGGATGCCGCCTTCACAAGCGCGTCGGCCACCTCGTTGAGGCGCCTTGGGATGTGATTGAGTTCGAGGCCATCGAATTTATCCTCTAGCTATTGGACTTCTTGGCAGTATGTAGCCATCTTGGCGTCATGGCAGCTTGACTCCTTCTTGACTTGGTCGACGATCAGCTAGGAGTCGCCCTGAATGTCGAGGTGTTGGATGCCCAACTCGACGGCAATGCGTAGGCCGTTGATGAGTGCTTCATATTTAGCCACATTATTGGACGAGGGGAAATGGAGACGAATCATGTACCTCATGCGTACCCCGAGGGGTGATACAAAGACCAGCCCCGCATCGGCACCCCTCTTCATCAGCGATCCGTCGGAATACATCGTCCAATATTCTTGATCGATGACCGCTAGGGGCATTTGGACCTCGGTCCATTCCGCGACGAAGTCCGCCAACACCTAGGACTTGATTGCTGTCCAAGAGGCATACGTAATGCCCTGATCCATTAACTTGAGTGCCCATTTTGTGGTTCTTCCCATGGTGTCCTGGCTTTGGATGACCTCACCAAGGGGGAACGACGTCATGACCATCACCGGATGTGACTCGAAGTAGTGGCGTAGCTTCCTTTTGGTGACGAGGACGGCATACAAGAGCTTCTAGATTTGGGAGTAGTGGGTCTTAGAGTCGGATAGTACCTCGCTGATGAAGTAAATAGGGCGCTGCACCTTGAGGGCATGCCCCTCTTCTTCCTGCTCCACTACTAGGGTGGCGCTAACCACTTGTGTGGTGGCCCCTATGTATAGCAGAAGGGATTCTCCATCGGTTGGAGGAACCAAGATCGGGGCCTTTGTCAGAAGTAGTTTGACCATGTCAAGTGCCTCCTAGGCCTCAGATGCCCATTCGAAGCGGCTGGCTTTCTTCAAGAGTCGATAAAGGAGGAGACCTCATTCATCGAGGCACGAAATGAATCGGCTGAGTGCGGCGAGGCACCCTATGACTCGCTAAACCCCCTTTATGTTCTGAATCGGGCCCATCCTTGTGATGGCTAAGATTTTCTCCGAGTTGGCTTTGATTCCACACTTAGAGACGATGAAGCCGAGTAGCATACCCCTCGGGACCCCAAAAACACACTTCTCAGGATTGAGTTTGATGCCGTTGGCTCAGAGTTTTGCAATGGTTTGCTCAAGATTGGCAACAAGGTGGTCAGCTTGCTTGGACTTGACCATGATGTTGTCAACGTAGGCCTCAACGGTCCACCCAATGAGGTCCCCAAAACACTTGAGCATACAATGATGGTATGTAGCCCCAACGTTCTTCAGACCAAATGACATTGAGACATAGCAGAACAATCCGAAGGGGGTGATAAAAGATGTCGTGAGCTGGTGGGACTCTTTCATTGCGATTTGATGGTACCCGGAGTATGCATCAAGGAAGCAGAGGGTTTCGCACCCCGAGGTAGAGTCAACTATTTGGTCTATGCATGGCAAAGGAAATTGACCCTTTGGGCACGCTTTGTTGAGACTCGTATAGTCGACACACATCCTCCATTTCCCACCCTTCTTTCGTACAAGAACGGGATTGGCTAACCACTCTGGGTGGTGTACTTCCTTGATGAATCCGGCTGCTGACTGTTTTGCTATCTCCTCGCCAATGGCCCTACGCTTCTCCTCGTCGAAGCAACGCAGGCGTTGCTTCACCGGCTTGGAGCCTGAGCGGATCTTCAAGGTATGCTCGGCGACTTCCCTCAGAATGCCTAGCATGTCCAAGGGTTTCTATGCGAAAATGTCTCTATTAGTGTGGAGGAAGCCGACGAGCGCGCCTTCCTATTTAGAGGAAAGCGTGGTACCAACGCGCACCATTTTACCCACGGTGCTGTCCGGATCTATGAGGTCCTCTTTGGAGACCTCGACCGGTTCGAAAGACCCGGTCGACTTCTTGGTGTCGGGCGCTTCTTTGGTGACCTCCTCCTTGACGGCGGCGAGCTCTCCGGACTTGACGATTGCTACGGTGTGGCCGCAGCACCTGACCTCGCACTCATAGGCGCACTGGAAGGAGGTGCTGACAGTGATGACTCGACCAGGGCCCACTATTTTTAGCTTGAGGTATGTATAGTTGGGGACAACCATGAACTTCGCGTAGCATGGACGTCCCAAGATGGCGTGGAAAGTTCCGGGGAACCCAACCACCTCGAAGGTGAGGGTTTCTGTCCTATAATTGAACTGATCCCCAAAGGTAACGGGTAGATCGATCTGCCCGAGTGGCATGGCCAACTATCCAGGCATGATGCCATGGTAAGGTGCTCGGGTTGGGCGGAGGCATGTCCGGTTGATGCCCATCTCATCGAGTGTCTTGGCGTACATGATGTTGAGGCCACTGCCTCCATCCATCAGTACTTTGGTGAGCCGCTTCGGACCAATGATCGGTTCGACCATGAGCGGATATCTCCCCGGGTGCAAGACACTCTCCAGGTGGTCGGTCCGATCGAAGGTTATGGCGGCCTCTGACCACCAGAGGAAGGCAGGCGTGGCCGGTTTGGTTGTATAGACCTCGTGACACGTGACCTTCTAACGATGTTTGGAGTCGTAGGTCCTCGATCCTCCAAAGATCATGAGGCAACCATCCGATGTTGGAAAACCATCGTCCTTCTCCTCAGTGTCGTCCGCAGTGGGGGCAGGGTCCTTTCTGTGCTCCCCTTTGTTGGAACCTCCGAACAAGAACCGCCACATGAGGTTGTAGTCCTTGTACAAATGCTTCACCGAGAAAGCATGGTTCGGGCATGGCCCCTCGAGTAGTTTTTCGAAGTGGTTTGGAGTGCCCTCCGTGGGCTTCCGACCACCCTTGCATTCAGCAGCGGCTACGAGTGAGTCCTCATGTTGTTGCTTCTTGTTCTTCTTTTTGGCAGAACGGTTGGAGGCGCCTTCGCCGACGCCCTCGTCCCGTCTTGCCTTGCCATTGAGATGATTGAAGATCGCTCCGACCACTTTTTCTCTAGAGGCGTTGCTGGTGGCGATGTCCAGGAGTTCCTTGGTGGTTCATGGGCCCTTGCGTTCCTTGGTGGCCCTTGCTATGTCCAGGAAAGCTCCTATGACATCGGCGTCGATGATGTTAGGTAGCTCGTTGCACTGCTGGGAGAAGCACCAAATGTACCCGTGGAGGGTCTCATCGGCCTTCTGACGGCAGTTTTTGAGGTCCCATGGGTTCCTAGGGCGCTTGTATGTGCCCTGGAAGTTTCGTACAAAGATCTCCTTTAGGTCCGCCCAACTCTAGATTGCGTTGGACGGCAGGTGTTCCAACCACGCTCTTGCCAAATCGGCTAAGAACAGTGGAAGGTTGCAGATAACGAAGTCGTTATTATCTGCACCACCGGCTTGGTAGGCAAGCTGATAGTCTTCGAGCCATAATCTGGGGTTTGTCTCCCCAGAGTACTTTGGGATATTGGTCGGTGGTCAGTACCTTGGCGGGAAAGCAGTGTTGAGGATGTGACAGCTGAAGGCCTGAGGACCCAGCAGGCCAGAGCTCGAGCTTTGGTCGTCATCGCTATCGTAGCGTCCGCCATGATGAGGATGATAGCTGCGGTGGGCTCCTTCTCCTGGGTCACTGTTGGTACGTCTGCGGGCGTCGAGGATGCTGCGTGCGTCATGGTTGCAGCCAAGACGCTGATGTACCGAAACCACGATGTGCTGCCAGCCACCATGTGGCTCCTGGTGGACCGACGCGTCCCTGTCGGGACGCTTCGAGGGTGTATGATGGCTGGCGTCGAGCTCGCATCGTCGAGACAACAAACTTTCTTCCTGCTGCGCTGCTGCACGCTCGAGTAGCCTACGAATCTCATGGTGGGCTCGACGGTCCTCGAGCGTTGCGGCCTCTGGAAGGCCATGGAGCAGGGCCGCTGTAGCGGCGATGTTCTGGCTTACCTGGGTCGGCGATGATCCTTTGATTTACATCGCGGGCCATGGCGCGTTCGCGCCCACCGTCTGCGTGGCGCTCGATCTCCTGATCGAGCTCTACGCATTCCTATGCGAGCTAGAGTTGCGCTTCCTCAATCTCCCGGTGTCGAGCTTTTAGCTGCTCCACCCCCATGCGAGGTGGGGCTGCTGTCTCCCTCTCAGCCTCGTCGCCGAGGTTGTTCGCCGGGGTAGCCTCTTCCTTAGAGACGCTTTTGACGTGTCCCTCAGGGGTGCCCGCCATGAAGCAGTCCCAGGAGGGGTGATGGCTCCCCCTGCTGGAGTCAGAGCCAGAGGACGACCCTGGCTCCTCTCTAAGGACATCATGGAGAGACTCCGTGACGTGTTCGATCACCCCCATGAGCTCGTTGTTCATGGGGGATGGGATCATGTGTTGTGCCACAAGGTGGCTAAAGGTCGCCGCGGCGTTGTGGAGACCTAACGGAAGCACTATCGGGGCGCTCCGTGCAGGGTGTTCCGGAGAGAGGGTGAGGCAGCATGGGTCCTCCCTAGACGGCTGGGGTCCAAGGAAGATGGCGAGCTGGCGCTCAAGCCTCCCGTAGTTGAGGTCGATGGAGAGGAGAGGTTGGATGGCAACATGAGCCAACGCCAACTCTCCTCCCACCATAATGATGAAGTCTAAGTCCCCAAAGTGCACGTGTGCACCTGGGACCCAGCTGATACCGTGGGTAACCATCTATGGCCTGATGTTAACGTCAGAACGCGCAAAGACCCCCTACCTGGCGCGCCAACTGTCGGTGTTTCGAGTAAGCACCAACTAGTAAATTTGTATTTGTTGCACGTTAGGCCCGGATGGTGTGCTAAAAGACACAAGGTTTATACTAGTTCGGGCAGAATGTCCCTATGTCCAGTTTGCTGCTGCTGCTCGTGTTATTAGCACTGAAAGGTTTGTAGTAGGTGGTACAAACGGTTGAGAGAGGGACATGTCCCAAGTCTTTGATGGAAAGGTCGAACGAGTGCTGATAGCTCAGTTGCCACTCAATTGTGTCTTATATGGTTCGTGGTGTGTTGAATCAATCCACCCTTTAGTGGGGTGCCCTGTCCTCCCTTTTATAGATCAATGGGGAGCAGGGATTACAGATGGGAGAAAGAAGAAAAACCAGAGGCAGAGAAGGTCCTTCGAAAGTGTCGGGTCTTCCTTTTCCTTTGAGCCTGCCCTGCTGACACGGCAGGCGGTGCCAGGGATAGCACATTCGGTGATCCTGATAGGACCGTGCTCTGGCTTCGTTCAATAAGTGGTCACGTTCCATCCCGCTCCGATGGGCGGTGCAGAGCGCCAGGGTGACGAGCCGTGACCCTACGGGGAGCAGATGGCGTAGAGGCCCCCACGTTCGTTACTGTAGATGACATGAGTTTCCTCTTGGATCGTAGCGGTTGTCGAATGTTTCCGTCAGGATTCGTGTCTAAGGGCAAATGCCCAAAACACTGTTTGGGCTCTAACATGCCTGGAAGGGCTTAAAGCGCCCGTCTGGTCATATCCTGACGGTAGTCTCCTACAGGTGTGCAGGGTATGGTCCTCGATATTGCGGTTTGACTTGAGTGCCCCGCTCTATCTGCGCGCGTAGTTATGCATGAGCAGCGCACAGACGTCTGGCGAGACAGAGCCTGCCCCCAGACGTCGGGCGAGTCGGAGACATCGGGTGAGGTAGAGCCTGTCCTCGGACGTCGGGCGAGGCAGAGCCAGCCCTCGGTCGTCGGAACGTCGGGCGAGGCAGAGCCTGTGCCCGGACGTCGGGCGAGGCGGAGGGTGAGGCGGAGCCTGTCCCCAGACGTCGGGCGAGGCGGAGCCAGCCCTCTGTCATCGGGCGAGGTGGAGCCTGCCCCTAGACGTTGGGCAAGGCGGAGTCCAGCCCTCGGGGGTCGGGTGAGGCGAAGCCAGCCCTCGGACGTGGGGCGAGGCGGAGTCCGCCCCTAGACATCGGGCGAGGCGGAGTCCAGCCCTCAGGGGTCGGGCGAGGCGGAGCCAACCTTTGGTCGGTTGGGCAAGAAGTGTAGTTACGTTCTTGTCTGTTCGGAAACATCAACGTTTTATGGTTATTAGCTCCTCCTCTTCGGGTACCCGGTACTCGGTCCCCGACAAGTAGCGAAGGCGAGAGGGAGTTAATCACATTGAAAAGAAATTTGAAGTCTAGGGACGAGGGAACATAACCGGTTAGTAATATATATAACCCGACAATAATGCCTAGTATATATTGCTGGGTTGTATTAACACCCAATAGTGATAATTATTTATTACTGTCGGATGGGTTTAAAATCTAACAGTAGTATCCCTTTTCCTTATGAACCGGTAGTGGTACTCCGTCTATACTATCGGTTTTAATCTATCCAATAGTAATGGGCCGGCTATGATTGTGGTTTGTGCAGTAGGTTACACTGTCTGGACGTGGGAAAGGAGACTCTAGCCACTACGGGATACTGTGTATTTACCGAGTGTGAGTAACACTCGGCAAATAGTGCTACACACTCGGCAAACTCTTTACCGAGTGCCACACTCGGTAAAGTGGACTCGGCAAACAACGACTCGGTGAAGTTATTTTACCGAGTGTCTAATATCAGAGCACTCGGCGCAGAGAGTTACCGAGTGCTACAATGACACTCGGTAAACAATTATGACTTCACGGTCGTCAGCCTCCAAACTGACCGTTAACGGCGACGTTTACCGAGTGTCACTAGCAGCACTCGGTAAATAAATTAGCATTTCGTGATTAAAACAATTCCGCAAATAAATTTTTTGAATAATGTTTACCGAGTGTAGCTCCTAACACTCGGTAAAATAATAACCATTTTCGTGATTAAAACAATTCCGCAAATAAACTTCAGGAATAATGTTTACCGAGTGTTCCCACTCGGTAAAAAGTAGTCAAATATTTCCGAGTGGGGACCTGGCACTCGGTAAAAAATGGCACCCTTGGTAAAATTCACAGAATCAGAACCAATTTGGTTCTGGTCGCTGTTTTACCGAGTGCTACACTCGGTAAAACTGACAGAATCTCTGTTTTACCGAGTGCTACACTCGGTAAAATATGTCCACAGAATTTTTTTTTGTTTGTTTCAGTGCATATCCAGTCACAATAAGCAACAAAATCACAGGAAATTATAATAACATGACAGATAGGCAATATATATCACATATATGTCCACAAATGTCACATCCACTCACAATAACAAACATATGTCGACAAGCACCATGCAAAGTCCACAAACACCATCAACATATGTCCAAAGTCCACAAAGTTCAACCAAGTCCACAGTTCAACATACAAAACTATCAAACAAGGTCGGATGGCCTGTCACATGGTCGGAGGCCTGCGAAGAAACGGAGTCAAGTCCAGGTCTTGATCACCCTGCATATCGTTGTTCGATCCAGCTGTAGAAGGTCCCTAGAATGAGATTGCACATGTGAGTTATCTGGATCAAAGCAAATTCTAAGGTCTAAGCTATGGTAGGTCAAACTAAGGTATAAGTCGAAGGTAGCTCTATATGACACAAAAGTGAAGAGTGCATCTAAGTGACTCACAGGAGTGCCGTCGCGCGGAGGTGGAGGCACCAACGGTATCATCGGCGGCGGCGGAGGCGGTGGAGGCTGGCCCATGCTCTGAGAAAAACGGGCCATGTACTCGTACCAGTCCTTGTGCGCCTGCTGGAAGGCCTCAAGCTGGGTCTGCACTCGCGCCCTCTCCTGTGCCAACTCGGCCTGGTGCGACAGCTCGAGGGCCTGAAGCTGGCTCTGTGAGGCCTGCTGTGACTCCTGCAGGGCTTCAATCTGGGCCTACAATTATTTATCACATAGTTAGAATGCAAATAAAGAACGAGTAGAAAATGAATGGACAATGAATGCAACAGAACTAACCTGGAGTGCTACCACCTGGGGCTGTGAGCGTGGGCGTATGGACGGACTCGAACTCGTGCTCCGGGCTCTAATCTGGGCGAGTGTCTGAGTGTTGGCCGTGTCTATGGTGCTGTTGCCCATATAGTACCGCCCGTGTGGCTTACCTGGTCCCAACCTCATGACGATGTCACCCTCGAGGTCAGCGGTGCTCGGATCAAATTCTGACCCATGGATCTCTCTCGCCATCGCCGTGTACTCGCTGAGGCGCCTGTGCACGCTCGGGTTGCTGTGTGCCTCGGACGGGTCCTCCGGGTTGTAGACGAGGTCGGGGTCCTTTGCCTTGCCCTTGTGTGCCAAGGCATATGCCTTGAACGAGGCGCACTCCTGCCCGGGGTGGAACCGCGTCTGCAGGAAGAAGCACAACAATAAGATATTATGCATTCAGAAGTTAGCATAGCAACAATGAAATGAAATCCGCGTACATATCTGGCTGCATATTCCTTGAGGGTAGTGCGGCCTTGTTTGTGCGAGGAACCCTGCATCATCGCATGGCAACGTGAGCGTACGGCGTGATATTGCTCGTACTCCTCACTCAACCACTTGTCCACAATGGCCTCCCAGCAGTTGTCCATCCCCGCACACCAAGCAGGAGGCACCTACACGTACACGAGCACATGACAAATCATAAATCAATTTCAGTGCAATTAATCGCAGACGATGTAATCTCATGTTTACCGTCAAGTATTGCTCCTTAGTCAGGGGCAGGTGCACTGCCTGCGCTCTGGTGACTCTGTGTCCTCTGCGGCCATGGTAAATTCTTCTACACAGGAGCTTTGTCTCGTAGAAGAGGTCCTGCACTCGGTGAACACAGACTCTGTTCACCACGTCATCCGCGTCCTCCCTACGTACTCCCTCCGCCAAGGTGTAGTAATCCTACAAGCAAATATAGTCAGTAATATACAATTAATGTGATGTTATTATCAGCATAGTGCGATGAACACGTACCCACAACTCTTTCATCACCCGGTCGGCCTTGCTGTTATAACACCTGCCAGCTCAATCAGTCTGATCGCTGGCGGCGTGCCAGTGGGACCACTTCATGGCGGGCTGCACAACACCATCGATCCTCACCATCCCGGGGTAGTTTGCCCTGCACAGAAGACCCAGGATCCCGTTTACTCGGCGAGAGTGACTCCCTGGGATCACCATTTCCCAATCCCTCCACAAAGTTATTGAGATTGAATATTAGTTTCTGTTATAACTTAAAAACTTGTGAAGTAGTGTTAACATGCAAAAATTACTTACTTAGTTCCGGAGGGTCGAATCACTGGCCGTCTCTGTATGGGTAAGTCTGGGAGGCGCAACGACCCTCGCAGCCAAACCGTAGGCACCCCATTTTCCTCTGCCAGCAAGTCGGCATCCTCCTCGTGCTCAGCCCGCTCGGCCTCATCCTCCCTCCGTGCCTCCTCCACTGCCTCCGCTATCTCCTCCTTGGTCTCCTCCTCCTCCTCATCCTCCTCCGTGGCCGCTACGAACTCATCGTCGTCGTCCTGTGGAGGAGGTGTCGGCTCTCGACGCCCTCGTCGTCGCCGTCCTCCTCCTCCACCCTGGGCTCCTCCTCCACCTTGGGCTCCACCTCCACCCTGGGCTCCACCTCCCTGGGCACGCCCTCGTCGTCGTCCTCCTCCTCCTCCCTGGGCACGCCCTCCACCCTCAGTCTGTGCACGCCCTCCTCCTCCACCCTGGCTGGACCCCTCGCCACCAGCCAGTAAGGTCATAACCGACCTAATCTTCCTGATTCCACCGCCCACCATCAATCACCTGCAACAAAAGGAATAAACTATCAGTACGCATATACAAAAGTAAATGTATCATACATGTATAAAAGAGATGCAAAATAAGTAAATGTATCATACATGTATAAAAGAGATGCAAAATAAGTAAATGTATCATACATGTATAAAAGAGATGCAAAATAAGTAAATGTATCATACATGTATAAAATTGCCATAAGTACTACAGATCTTACATGTACTAGAAATAATCATCAAGATCATCGATAGGTGGGCCAAAAATCTCATCATCGCTATTGTCGACGTAATTATGATCGTCTCTCAAAGTCTCATCACTAGCGACACTGCCTGAATGGTGTTGCTCAAGTAATAACAAGTCCTTCGCGTTGTGAACCTCCTCTCCATCATTCCTGTCAACAATGACCGTATCATTGTCTACTTCCATTGCGAGATCTACATCTAAGACAATCTCAAAACTCCCTTCTAATCCTTCTTCTTGAAAGAACTCTCCGTCATATGTGTTTGCATCGATGTTATAATCATCATCGTTTGGGACGGGTACTTTACCATGCGGCGATACCTTGTACACAACATCATACGCCTTAAGACGGTCTTTGGTTTGGCACGGGTATGAGAGATAATAAACTTGCGTGGCCTGTTGGGCCACAATGTACACGTCGTCTCCTAGCAAGATGGATGACTTTAGAACTTCGACTAACCCAAGCTCAGGGGTCTTTATCACTTCTTTGGGATCAAACCAATGGCATTTGAATATGACAGGACGAAGAGGTACACAACCAGGAAACTTGAGTTTGTATATTTCTTCAATTATTCCATAGTAGTCCAACCCATCTGTGCCTGGCGTGAAAACACCGGTATTTGTGGTTCTTCGATTCGGCCGACTCTGCTCGTGCCGAGTTGTGTGAAAGCGATATCCATTGACATCGTACACAGAGAATGACTTGACCCTAAATTCAAATCCATTGGCAACTTGCCTCAACTCGGCACTCATAGACACGTCAGTTTTGGCCTGCTAGTTCAAGTAGGATGATTCGTTATATATTTGTCGAGTTGAGAGTTAAGTACAAACAACCAATGAAATTGAACAGTACCTCCTCCTTGAACCAACAAATAAAAGTGGGATTTCGTTCTCCCGCGCCATGTCTTAGAAGGGTTTCAACTTCCGCTTCAGTGGGTTCCCTCCGTGATGGACGATGGTAGAGGAGAACAAATTTGCTGTAACGGCCGTTAACAAGAGGGTTGGATGGGTGCATGCGAAATATTGACAAGAAAAGAAACAAGTCCATGTGGTTGTAGGTTAACTCTACTTTGAATAACATAGAGTAGGATGTCCATTTTTAGATTGCCCTTGAATATCTGAGATGATGGATAGTTTGTTCATGACTTATAGTGGACACCTAAGGAAGGGGAAGGTGTTAGCTTCCTATGCTACAAAACTCTCAGATTGTTGCCATCTGAAACTTTTTAACGAAAGATTTTTTCTCTTATTATTGTCTATTGGACGCCGACAATACATGTTCTAGGTATTTGCATGTAACTCGCTGTTCTTTTCGGACCTATGAGCTCTGATTGTTGCTAGGCAAGCAGATGGAGAAATGGTGGCAGCAAGGACAGCCAGATAGGACAGTATGATGAGTTCTTATTTAACCCAACCACTTCAATTGTATAATTCTTCTTGGCAAACATGATAAAATGTAGGAATGGATTTATTTTTTCGTTCATTTAATATGTCTTCATTGCTTAGACACAAATGACATGCTCTATTGTGCCACCACTGGTGTTGCGTTTCTGTAATAATATAATCCTGTTTCTCAGTTAACCTTTGCTAAACAAACGTTCATTGTTAAACATAGTGTATGCACTGCTCTTGATTATTTCTTATGTCATTGTAAGGTTTAGTTCTTGGCCTACTGGATAAAGGAGAGGGACACGAGCGCGCAAATGCGCGCGCCTTCCTACTAGTTGAATCAAATTGGAGGGTCGCCGGCTTCACAGATTGGAGCGTCGCCGGCACCACAGCTTGAGCCGAATCAAGTGGAAGGGTCGCCGGCTTCACAGATTGGAGCGTCGCCGGCACCACAGCTTGAGCCGAATCGAGTGGAAGGGTCGCCTGGAGCATCAAACCACGGGCCTCTTCACCCTTGACAATCGTCGTGATCAGCTTGTTGTGAACTTTGTTAAGAAATTTGGTTGTGCACTTATGAACTTGTGAACTTGTGGCACATTTTGGACTTTTGGTATGAACATGTGATATATGTGAACATGTGGTTCTTATTTATGATTCATGTGATATATTTGTGGTGTTTGAATATGATTTATATTTGTGTCGCAAATGGAATAATCAAAAAAAAAAATTCAGCTTCTGGTTACTTTGCCTAGTGTCAGGGGTCTGACACTAGGCAAAGGGGCCACACATGGCACACCTGGGAACAGGCTTTGCCTAGTGTCAGGAAATTGACACTAGGCAAAGTAGGTAGTTTGCCTAGTGTCGGAGGCCTGACACTAGGCAAAGCTTGGCATATTTGCCTAGTGTAGGCGGCCTGACACTAGGCAAAGCATGACATATTTGCCTAGTGTCGGACGCCTGGCACTAGGCAAACCTTGCATACTTTGCCGAGTGTCAGACCTCCGACACTAGGCAAAACGTCCGTTACGATTTCCACCGTCAGTGGAATACTTTTGCCGAGTGGTGTCCTTGGCACTAGGCAAACACTTCGCCGAGTGTCCGAGG
Organism: Miscanthus floridulus; assembly: GCF_019320115.1. NCBI lineage: Eukaryota > Viridiplantae > Streptophyta > Magnoliopsida > Poales > Poaceae > Miscanthus > Miscanthus floridulus. The sequence goes on along the minus strand of NW_027096716.1, from coordinate 11,108 downwards.
TTTGACACTCAGCAAAGTGCTCTTTGCCTAGTCCGCCTCTGCCGACCCTTGTTTGCCTAGTGTTTCTAGGCCTTTGCCTAGTGCCTACGGCACTAGGCAAATTCCGCGATTCCAGTAGTGCACAGAACAATTGAGTCCTGACCGAATGGGCCGCAAGAGCCGCATCGTCATGCTGCCACCCTGCGGCCATGGTTGGGAGATGATGGACGCCAAGAGGAGGCAGCAGGAGCTCCTGATGCAGCTCCGAGCGCTTGTCCTCCCAATGTTCCACGGTGTCATCGATGGTACCTCGGTCGATGGTACCTCGGCCGCCGAGATCGCTGTCCAGCTCTTTGACGACGTGATTGGCTGCAACATAGGCGTGGTGTCTACACTTGAATGGTGCCTCATGAGTACCGGAGCCGGAGGCGGATCATCGGTAGAGCCCGTAGACAACAAGTCGATGATGAGGAAGAATAGCTGCCGTGTTACTAAGGCCCCGTTTAGATGCGGAAATTTTTGGCTTTTGGCTACTGTAGCACTTTCGTTTGTATTTGGCAAAAATTGTCCAATTATGGACTATTTAGACTTAAAAGATTCGTCTCGCCAATTACAGGCTGTGTAATTAGTTATTCTTTTTACCTACATTTAATGCTCCATGCATGTGCCGCAAGATTTGATGTGACGGGAAATCTTGAAAAATTTTGGATTTTGGGTGGGATCTAAACAGGGCCTAATAATGGTGAGAAAACGGAGGAGCAGCAAGCGAGGCATAGAAGCGTGGTTGGTCAAAAGAGAAGGTGTGCAATTAGATATTGATACCTCAACATATAGCTCTGCTCTTCCCCAGCTGATGACTTGCTTAATTATAATCATAATATATGTGATTGGAGTTGGTAAAACTAACATTTAAGATATTAAACATGATAACCTATGTCTTGCAAGCATGTTCAACCATATATATAGGGTGGCATTAATTTGGAAGCTAGTTAGGTTAACACTTTTAATTTGCATGCTCATCAAGTTATAGTGATCTGCTGGACAAATTTCAACTGATCATGTGCATGCCCATACTCTTGTTGTAAACATCCATCCGTAATCAATTGATCAATTTTTAGTTCATATACTGATACCACATATGTATCCAGGAGGAACGACAAGCGATCAAGATCCCTTGTTACACATGTTCCACATTACGATGGCCATCAATGGAGAAAATATGGGCAGAACAACATCAATGGGAGGCGACATCCTAGGTAATACATCTATCTATATATACATTACATTCTTTTATCAGCTAACAAAACAAGCTACATTTTTATTAGGTAGCTTGTTTCGTTAGCTGATGATCTCTAAAAGTTCAATGGACACAAAATATATAACAATAGTCACTATATGGCATGATGAACTCGTGATCAATTGAGCAGGAGCTACTATAGATGCACCTATAGAGAACAGAACTGCTTTGCAACGAAGACAATTGTATGGCCATTTGAAGGTAGCACGCACGTGTGATATTTCAATAGTCCCCCGAGCGCCCCCATCGGGCGACTCAGGGGCGACAATGCCGGCGCTCCCTAGCCCGCCCTCTTGGCCTCCTCTCCGGCCGCCGTCGCTGCCCTCCTAGCTTGCGGCGGCGTGGGCCAGTGGCGGATCCCCAACAAAGGAGCCCGTCCGCGCCTCTCCCTCCCTCCCACTCGCTCTTCCACCACCCCCTCCCCCTCTTCAACTCCCACATCGGTCGCCCCCCCCCTCAAGACCGACGTTTCTCGCTGGTGGCCGACCGGATCCGGGCCCCTGGGGCCGTATCTGACTTCTTGGGGCGCCAGCCCTTCTCCACGACGTGGGTCGAAAGGCTCCAGGCTGCTGGCGCCGCCGGGCCCTTGGTTGTCCGCGCAGCGCTACTGTCCCCTCCAGGTCATAGCGATGGCGGTTGTGGCTGGCCAGGGCCCTCCCACGCTGTCGGCCTCCAAGCTGGCGGCCAGCGTCCCTCCCGTCGGCCGGGCGCCCGGGCCTGCCGTCGTGAGCCTCGCTGGCGGCCAGCGCACCCCCGCACCGGATCCCCCCCCTGTCGAGGGACGTGGCCGGCCGAGCATGCCCCCTGGAGCGGCAGCTAGTGGCCCTTGTGGTCGGCTGGCTCGCGTCGGCGATGATCCTGGTGCGCCCGGTGCCGGACAGATGCCCCCCGAAGCGACAGCCAGTGGCCCTTGTGGTCGGTTGGCTCGCGTCAGCGACAATCCTAGTGCGCTCGGTGCTGGACGGATCTGGCCGGCTCTTGGTCTGGGGCGTTTGGACGATGATGTGTTGTCATGGCCAGAGTGCGTGCTGCGGCTGCGTCTGCACCACCATGGAGTTCTAGGCGAAAGCTCAGCCCGGCTTTGGCCAGGCGGACGACGGTGACGCCTCGGGCGCCACATACCTCTTTGGAGGCATCGTTGTTGAACCCATACCTCTGCACCGACAATGCCGAATTCTGGGCGTAAGCCCAACCTTAGATGCCTCTAAGGCCAGCGACAATGTCGTCCACGGTGGTAGCCTTGGGCGTTAACCCCTTCCTGAAGGCGTCGTTGAAAAATCACTACTCTGCTTCCCTGCCTGGAGTTGCCCTTGTTGTGCTAAGCCTGATTGTGCTCCATGCTAGTCTTCGGTTCGGTTGGTCTAGTAGTTGGTTAGTGTTGCCGCAATCATTTGCTTCTATGTAGCGGATGCTTTGCCGCTGTCGCTATTCTTCGACGGATGCTTTGCCGTCAGGTTGATCGGGCGGTTGCCGTGTCGTTTTGGCCTCCCCTCTCAGGCAGATGCTTTGCTGCTATGAGCGTGATGGCCCCACATCCGCGGATGCTTTGCCGCATTGATGGTTGTCTTGGGTGGATGCTTTGCCGCCGTGCTGCAGTTCTGGCTGATGCTTTGCCGCCGTGGTCTTTTTCTAGCGGATGCTTTGCCACTGTTATCATGCTAGTGCCCTTGGTGGATGCTTTGCCGCCAAGGTTGATGCTGGCCTCGTCGCCTTTGCGGTCTTCACTACACTACTAGCCACTGATGTGTCATCTTCCTGTATCAGGCTTAGCCGGTTGGGGATTTTAGGTGGAGGGTCCCCTCGTGTTTTCTTGCTTTTTGTTTATGCTTGTGGGATTTTGTTGGTAATCCTAGGATTACGGACGAGTCCTATGTATCTTTGTACCAACTCTAACCTCTCTTAATGAAGCACGTGCCAAGCACGCTTTCGAAAAAAAACGAAGACAATTGAGCAACAAGAACAAATTGATGGTACCTGTAGTGCCACAGGTGGCGAGGAAATTGCAAAGTACACAGTCGTGTACTACGGTGACCACACTTGCAAGGACCATAGCGTCAGCATAGTCCAGCTTCCTCAACTAGTCAGCAGTATGGATCTTCAGAACATGGAAATGGCTCAAACAAGTTCAAGTGTTCAAGATCCTGAGGCAGACTTGGACTTGCCAGCTTTACTAGAGGTGTTTGATAATTCTCTCATTGATTGGGAGGATAGTTGGAAGATATGATATATATCTAGCTTTTCACCACACATTGTAAGATCATAGTAAGGTACAAGTTTTGATTTATATACTGCATGCAGTGGTATGTATGTCAATTCTGCCAAAAAGGTTACCCACCAGTATAGTCTCGAATATTTGGACGATGGATGAAATTGGGCGGTTTTGAGTTAGCTTTAGCAATTAGTCAACTTTTCATTGGAGGCAAGTTCATTGTTTAGTTAAGGGTACTCAATTTGCTACCTATTCAATTCACAAAAAAAAATTGCTACCTATTCAGTTTCATTCTGCAATGTAGAATTGATCGAGATGTTTAGTTATCAATTAGGAGTATAACTACATATGTAACATTCCACATAATCATCCTAAATAATCGTACAATCAGCTGATCTTGATAATCATCTTTAAAAATCAAGTCTTTCTATGGTACTTATGTATGGGGAGTTGGGGGGGGGGGGGGGGGGGGGGTTGATTGTTACTAAAGATACCTTAGCAAAGCGCAATGGGTATAAGGCAGTAAGACATGAAGCTTTTATCATGAAAAGGAGACAATTAAGAACATGTTTTGCAAGTGTCGATTGCTCGTGTTGTTTGGGTGGTAATTCACAAGGCTTCAGGCCTTTCTCAGACATGTTTGGACCTTGGATATGAGGGAATTAGTAGAGTCTGAAACTGCTAGTCCTATTGGGAGCGGCAGCTACTACTTGCTTGTTGCTTTTGATTTGCAGGAATGATTTAGTATTGAAAAGAAAATTTTTCATCTCTTTTATTTACAGGCTATCTGCTCGGTTATCCATTGGCTTCATTCATGGGCTATCATGCTAAAACCAACACCTAAAGATTAATTTGGCTATGGTGGCATCGCATTTAGCACAGGTGGCCAAGGGCGTGTTTCTCTCAGGCACATGGCCGACTGCATGCCTAGTCCTCGGACTAGTGTTCGTTTGTGTTCTTGTACTTTTCCTTCTTTTATTGACGTGTGCTTCTGGATATATCTTGGGTGGAGAGTGTCTTCAAGATGACTGTATTAACACTACTAGAGAACATACTTTAGAATGATGTCCCAATTTGGCATTAGCCTCGGTATTTTTTGCCCTCGGGACTAGAAGGCCTTTAGTCCCGGTTGGTGTCTCCAACCGAGACTAAAGGTCCCTGACACCAACCGAGACTAAAGGTCCCTGCCCAACGGCTAAACTGTGACTAAAAGTCCTCCAACCTTTAGTCCCGGTTGGTAATACCAACCCAGACTAAAGGTAGACCCTTTAGTCCCGGTTGGTAACACCAATCCGGACTAAAGGACCCTTTAGTCCCGGTTGGTAACACCAACCGGGACTAAAGGTCTCCGGATGGGTTAGTTCAAAAGGAAAGCATCCCATCCATTGTTAGATGTGTTGTGTAGGTGGGGTGGTAAGCTACGCGCGAGGCAGTGCATGAGGTCTTGGGTTCGAATCTCATAGGGCGCAGCGGTGGGAGGCATTATTTTTTTTAAAGCTGGGAGGATCTTTAGTCCCGGTTGTGGTAAACCGGGACTAAAGAACAACACCTTTAGCCCCGAATTGCCAGTCCCGGTTGGGAAACCGGGAGTAGAGCTAGTTCCTAACCGGGACTAGATCTCATTTCTGTAGTAGTGTAACTTAATGTATTTTTCTTCAAATATCAACCAAAAGTTTATTTATTTATTTAAGAAACGACTAGTTTTAATAGTCGTTCAGATCACAACGCAAATTTATTAAACTACTCATCTTGGTTGCAACTATATAAACAGTTTTAGACTTGCTAACTTAAGCATGGTAAATATTAGCATTTGAGTTAATTTAATTGGATACTAAAGGTAACTATTGTTGTAGCATCTGGTTTTATGAACAAAACCAGATACACACCATATGTGAGCCCAGAAGTCAAATCTCACATATAGCTACAAATAAGGGTAATATCGAAAGACAATGATCAATATATAATGTACTTAGTATAAAGGATATAGGCTTGGACAGCAGACAGCGGAAAGACAACTCCGATCTTCAGGTAAAGACTCTAATTTGATCACAAGCCTAATTTCTTCAAACTCTAGCAATCTGGTACCCATCCGGGATTTTTTTTAAATATGTGAAAAATAAAGCAAGCGTAAGTACATGTCGTACTCAACAAATATAACATGGGGTTCATGAGGCTCAAAAGGCTGACACAAGTTTAACCGCGATTAGGTTTTATTGAGTCATGATTTTAGCAATAGGGTGGTAACAAAGTTATCATAAGCCCATAAACACATGATCAGGTAAACATGAATAATGAATAGCATAAACAATAATTATTAGTGAGCATCTTCATCATCAGTATCATCAGTGTTCATCCTTTCGCCCGAGGTAGCTAATATACCAGTTTTACACTCTGCAGAGGTTGTACACTTTCACTATGAGTCGTGATTTATCTTTTCGCCCGAGGTAGCTAATCTCTTGACTCGCTTTCAAGGAAGGTCAACAGGGTTCACTATAAAGCCTTTCAAAGGTTCGTCTAACAAGTTAGGACCATTAGATTCACTCGGCAAACAGATGTAGGAACCCTCCTTCCCGATGGCACAATGACACGCAACCTATACACAAGGGGACAGAGGCTGTCCTATACCCGATTCGTCCAACCATTCTTACACCAATAAAGGTAACCACTAATAAGCTAGAAAAGGTCCTCATACTGAGCTAAAGCCAGAGCCATGTAGCCCTTATAGCTATATTATAAGTCCTGGATGATCACTTACAGATAAGTCTATAGGGAGAGGAATCTAAAGCACCATAAAAACAACTCAATGCTCTAGCCTCCTTGTTCCATGTTGCTAAAAAGCATCTTTTAAACATTTATTGCATATACCACTAGTCAAGTTATAAGATCATGGCTTTAGTTGAGCACTAGCAAAGCTACCCAATGCAATAACCCAAAGGTATCAAGGTACAAGTACAAAAGACTAGGATATCCTTAGTGGTAGTCAAGGTAGACATATGAAGCATGAATTAAATGATTAAAGGTGTATAGGACAACAAGGAAGATCCCATGCTATACTTACCTTAAACTCTGAGCTTCTTCTAGTCCAAAACTTTAAAGATCTGCTTCATGATTCACCACGTATAGCTCACCGACTAGACTTAATCATAGAACACCACACAAACATCCATACACATACATGCATAGCATAAAATTACATCTATGTTAGAACAGTACACCAAACATATGAAAGAGTAAGTAAAAAGGTTTTAAAGATGTTCTATATGTTACTACGAACACACAGACGTAAAAAGCACGCTAATCGGAGCTACGGTGAAAAAGATACATCTACCGATAGATTTACTTTTAAAAAGAAACTATAGGCTTTATTTATTTTAGCTATATAAAATATGTATAAGATACTTCAAAGAAATACCTTAATTGAGTTAAGTCAAATTATACTTGATTTAGAAAAACAAGGTAAAATTAATCATATAATTAACTAAGTTACTTTTAATTATATAATTAAAAGCCTAAGTTACTTTTAATTAGAAAAATCCAATTACATAATCATTATTCAAGTTAGGAGTTAAACCATAAAATTCTAGAGCTCTTGACATTTAAAACATTGATACCAATGCGTAGTTTATGTCGTTACGAATCTAACACAACTTGAACGGGTCAAATCGGAGTTAAAACAGAGAAGATATGGCCTAATGAGGATAATGGAAATTTTGTAAATAGATGGAACTTGATTTTCGAATTTAAAATAAATAAACCATATTTTAAACTGAACCAGGGACTGTGGATACTATTTTAAAGAAAGACATGGGCTCTTTAGAAAAACTATAGGGACAGCTGGTTCAAAATTTGGAAAAGACAGGGGTTCTTTTGAAAGAATCGCAGCGAAGGGGTACCACGCAATCTTGACCGTCGGATTGAATATGAGCGACCGGGATTAGAAGATGTCGCCGACGGTGAGCGGGGCAGCGGTGCATGGCCGGAATAAGCAGGGACCTCGCCGGCGTTCGTCGTTCTACCAATTTCGGGCTTAATTGGCCAAATCAAGTACACAAGGAGGAAGAGGAGATGACTACAATCTCGACTATGGGTTCAGAGATGGTAGCGAGCAAGCAAAGGCGAGCAGAGGCTCACGACAGCAGATGGCGGGGCTCTGCAAAATCTGGCGGCACACAGCGAGGAAGAGAGAGGGAGGAAAAGAGGGAAAACGGAACCGGGACCTTCTATGACGCTTGGTGAAACTTGGTAAGAGGCTTATCGTGGCGGTGACAGGGCGAATCGGTGGCGCGACGTGCGGCGGCGGAAGCTAGGGTTTGGCGCGCGGCGTCTCGGCAAGGCGTTGTTGCTCAAAATGGAATAGGAAGAGCGGCGGGGTCAGCGGCTGCTATTTATGGTGGCGGGGAGCCTTGGGCTACAGGCAAGGAGGAGGCGTAACAATGACGGAGTCGGAGGTGGTGGTCGTGTCCGACGCGATCACGAGAGGAAGAAGACGGTGCTGACTAGTGGGGTTTGTCTGTCAGCGACACATGCGGGAAGAGGAGAATGGCGTGGGCGCGCTGCTCGGCTGGGCCAACCTATTGGGCCGCTGCGAGAGAGAGTGAAGGCACGGCAGGAAACAAGGCCGAGTGGGCGATGCTGGGCCGTTTGCTGGAATGGCCACGGGAGAGGGAGAGCGGAGCAGGCCGGGCCAGATTGAGAGAAGGGAGGGATCTTTTTTTTCAAAGCTTATTTCAAATCCATTTTCAAAAACTATTTGAATTGGTTTGAACTTTGAACCAAAACGACTCAATACAAAGAAACAAATGTACCAGCATGTATGCAAAATAGTGTTGCTACACCTTATGGTAAATTTTAATTTAATAAAAAATTATTTCCTATGTTTTATGAGCACAAAAATTCAAAATTAAATCTTTTTAGCTATATTTCAAAAGAAGCAAATTTTAGGGTGTTACAATTCTACCCCCGTTAAGATGAATCTCGTTCTTGAGATTCAGAAGACGTTGACTAGGAGATAGGGATACTCTGTATTTGGATTCTTCTTTACTTCCTCATGTAGTTCCATCGTCTTGATAAGGATCCCACTTTACTTTGCATACCTATTAACCTTACTCCAAGTAACTTGCTCAACTAATTCCAAAATTTTAACAGGCACATTGAACAACTCTCAGGTATCTCCAATCACTAGCCCACCTTTCCTTTTTAGTCCATAATATTAATTCTTTTTCTTAAAATATTCATCTTCCAACGGAGCTTCCTTACTTTCTTGGTCTAAAGTAGATTCTATTGCCAACTTTAAAACATTAATGACTTCAGATGCTCAGATCAAGTTGCTCAACTCTCAAACAACTATTCTTAGTCCATGGTGTCGTCCGAATCTTCTTAGCACAATTCTCCGTTGCTAAGGTCATCGGCCATGACTTTGCTTCTCGAAGTGATAGCACTTTTCCAAGTCATAATCAATTTCATTCCAACGAGGATATCACAAGCTCAAGACCAACTTAGTGAAGATGTCCTGTAGATTCTTGTGATCCTCCTAGATGTCACTTTTACTTCCAAAAAGATAGTACTTCCATGCTTCACAATGTATAACTCCAGATAACATGTTAAGTAGTTCAACTCACGCTTCCTTAGTTGACTTAATGAACAAGCCATTACTTTTCTTCTCATATAAGGACACATCCCACACCTTGACAAGGTGCATCATTGTAGATAGAAAAACTCTTGTCCTAAACTGGCAAAGCTAATATTTAGATTTTACTTCAACCTCTTCTTGGACTCCTTCAAATACTTAGCTGATGTCTCTTGATCTAAGCAAACTTAAAAGCTTCTTCAGTAGCTCTACCAATATCTTGATGATCTTGGATAAACCTCCCTTGAACCTCTAACCAAACCTCATTATTAAAGACTCTGAGTTTCTCTCACATCTTTAAGTGGGTTCCTATCACATTATTAACTTTTTTCAATCCAAACCTTCTTGTCATGCTTAGTATATCATTGGTATTTCCTAAGACTCCATAGAACCATCTGTAGTTATCAGATATCTCATTCCTATGTCATCAACACCTACTTGTCCTAGGTATGTTGAAGATTGGACTCCCAGCAGAGGATAGCTCGAATTGTAGAGCCATATTGATGAATGCATACATTCCTCATAGATGATCCTATAACTTATCAACCGAGCAAAGGATACTTACTCTGGCTTATGAAGCCCTCAAGTGATATACATCCTCTGGGTACCACCTTTCTTATCAGATTAACCGATTCTTCCAAGTGAGGGCTAGAGAGCATAACTGAACTTCGTATGGCACCTTGAGCATTAGGACCCTTTTTAGTTGGATAGTTTGCATAGGCATGATCGTCTATCTTATTGATCTCCTCCAAAGGTTTTGATCTTGGGACCTGTGGGTTATGGGCCCACCATGTTTCCGCTTCGCAAACTAGAACGTATGATACATTATCTTGCAAATTCTTCAACTTGGCTATCCTCCTTAAGAAAAGATCAACTAGGGGACACAAAAAGGGTAGCTTGCACCTTCTTTCAAATGAGCTAACTAGTATCAAGACGTTCTGACATCCCAATGATACTCTCGTGTATGAGCAAGAACAAAAAATCTAGAATTCCTTGCGAGCAGAAAAACAGCAGTGCAGTAAAATAGTTGTAACTCTCATTCTATTAATCCAATGAAGTTGTAGCTTATACCATTGGAAAGGTTATCAAATTCTCCATAACTTCCTTATAGAACACTTTTCCAAATTCCACAGTTCTAGTATCCAAAAACAGTGCACAACAGAAACTGCTCCATGTTTTAGATAGCACAGGTGCATCGTCTTGTGATTTTCATAACTCCATAACCAACATAGCTATCAGGGTGATTCTTGTGGTCGGAGAAAGATATTGAAGTCTACTATTGTCCAGAAATTTTTTTCATGACTTTTGGTCCTCAAAAACAGAGATATAAGCCGAAGAGTGTAGGCTGCTCCAAAAGACAGGATAGGAAAAATAGAAGAAAACCATAACCCAACTATTTATTCCATTAATCTTTATACCTTAGGCCTATAAACTAAATGAAATTATGGGAACACCCAACAAGATCATTGTAGTCATTACAAAGAAATAAAGCAAGCATAAGCATAATGACAATTCAACAAAGCAATAAAGGTGCATAACTCAATCATGGACTCACTTGCGATACTATCGTCCTTATTGTACTAGGGGTAACAATGCTAAGACTCATCTTCAGATTACGCAAGAAGGTGGTGAGGGACAGTTCTAAAAGCATATCAAATCAAGGAGTGAAGATGAGAACAAAGACTTTAAAATAAGCACCAAGGTAGAGATGAATAGCAAGAGTAGAGATATAGTAGATAATAAAATATCAAGGTTCATAGAGCAAGGGTTTTTGTAGCAACTTCTAAACCTTAAAATGACCAGTTTTCTACTAGGCTTGCGTCCTACAGTCAGCATTGCTCTGATACCACTTTGTATCACCCAGTTTTAAGAACAAAATAAGATACACACCATATGTGAGCCTAGGAAGTCAAATCTCACATATAGCTACAAATAAGGGTAATATCAAAAGACAATGCTCAATATATAATGTACTTAGTATAAAGGATATAACCTTA